>NW_025400984.1:11519958-11523611 GCF_015345945.1 Tribolium madens
TTCACTAATTGTATACCGTATAATTTTTTATAAATTGAAAAAAAAACACAAAATCTAAGATTTTTTAGTTTTATTATGGTACAAATCACTTTAAATATTTATTAAATAACAGTTGTAATTATTGCACTTTGTATTTTTACTTTTTTAAATGATTGTTTTACTGATTGCATATCGTTTGGTATTTGTTTAGTAAATCTGGGGGGTTTGGGTTGGGTTCAGTCCTCATAACTTGCATGAAGGACCCTTTGATCAATTCTAGTTGCGAGGTCATCCTCAAATCGACGTTGAATTCCTTGCAAACTTTTTTTAAAACTGGATACAACAACTCTAAAGTCCCATGATCTAGAGTTGGGAACATGTGGTGCAAAGCATGGTCTCCGAAATTCGTAAGGACCAAAAAATGTGATCCTGTGATTTCATTTCGGTCCATAATCGCGTCTAATTGACTCAAACCCCAATCGTAGTCGGTGTCGGACCTGAAAATGGGTTATTATGGGTCGGTTATCATGGTTGGTGGACTTGCCGTGGGGCATCCCCGTCGTGGAAGATATCTGGGTGGTGATGGGCGGCGTTGAGACCCACTGCCGAGAAGTGGAAACTTCCAATTCCGACAATCACTGTCCACATCCATAAGGTCGCGAAAAAAGACTGACCACTAATTAGGTACATGGTCAATGGGAGGGTGTATGGTACGAAATCGTACCATTGGATGAGGTGGGTGTCACCCTTGATGATGTAGGAGACCCTTTTGAGGAAGTTTGTGTGCCAAGCAGTGAGCCAGTAAATGGGGAAGAAGAGGTAGTAGTAGCCGAATTTGATAAAAGGGGGCTTCTCGTGGGGGAGGAAGGGGAGGAGGGGCTCGTTCATGGTGATTTCCATGTCGTCGATGGTGTTGGTGTGCAAGTGGTGGCTGAGCACGTGACTGATGCGCCATTCTCTGGAAAGTTTGCGTTGATAAGAGTTTATCTAAAGGAAAATATTTGTGGCCGAAATTATACCACTGATTAGATTTTACAGTTAAAAATAATAATAAAATAAAAAAAATAAATAAATGTTTGACTGATGTAACTCGAAGCTTTAAATTTCAAGATTTTGGTTTTCAACTGGAAATTTTCAAAATTTCAAATGTGTACTAAGAATAATTTTGATTTTCAGAATTTGTTTTGACAGTTTGACTGGAAATTTTTTACTTTTTTGATTATATTGGTGTAGAATTTTATATATTTATTTAAATTATTCTCAATGATTTTAGTTCTACATTTGATTTTAAACTTTTTTAAATTTAATTTCGCACACAAGAATTGTCTCATAAACATGGAATTTTAATTTTTTTTTAAGAAAATGCTTACATAAATAATTGCGGAATTTTGATTTTTAATATTAAAACTAAAACTTAAACCGAGAATATTTTTGTTTTTAAAGAAAAAAACAGAAATTTTTCAAACCAAAACTAGGAATTTTTTTAAAAACTCGGAATTTTGCTTTACATTTTTTTTAAATAAAACATTTTTACCCTATTGTATTTTTTGGTTTTTGACTTTTTTATTAAGTATTAATTTTAATATAAAATTTTACGGTTTTTTTCTCATATTGTTTCATAAACATGGAATTCTTATTTATCTTTATTAAAATGAACGCTTACATAAATATTTCGGAATTTTGGTGGAGTTTTAACAAACTCAGAATTGAAGTTTCATAATTTATAAATAAACCCAACATTTTTACTTAAAAATTGTAAACTACTGGGAATTCAAGCTTTAAAATTCAAAAATTTCGAGCACTAAGTTCAAAATTTTGGTTTTCAACATGGAACTTTCAAAGTTTTAAAGATTTAAAACGAATTTTTTTTTAAACTTGCAATTTTTGTCTTTACGAAAAAACAAATTCAAAAACAAACTCAACAACAAACTTTTTAACTCAAAATTTTTGGATTCTAAACATTTAAACCCAAAATTTTGATTAAAAAATTTTAAACCACTATAAATTCAAGCTTTTAAATTTGAAATTTGGAGCACTAAGTTCAAAATTTTTGATTTTAACATGGAATTTTCAAAGTTTCATATGTGTAAACTAAGAATTAATTTTATATGAACCTACAAATCCGATTCTCATTTTTATTTGCAATTTCTACTAGAATCGTGACTTAAAAACTATTTTACTACTCACATTTGAATTTGTGAACTAGGAATTTTGACTTGAAAACTCAATTTTTCTTTTTTATTAAAATTTTTGTAATTAAGAGTTGCAGTTTTAAACGCTTAAATTTGTCACAATTTTAACGGTTTTTAATTTTTTGAGTGAAATGTGTGTATTGCAACTTTTTCATAGAAATAATGAAAAAACTAATTAGAATTACCTTGTTTGCATTAAAGAAAGGTTGAAATAGAGCATTCTGAAATTATCCTTCTTGTGGAAATAATTGTGTGCTGCAATAACCAAACACCCGAGAAATACTCCGGCAATTATCGCAAGGTAATAATTCCAGTAGGTGTTAGCCAAAACCGCAAACATAAAAGTCCCTGCTAGCAGAAAATCCGTAAAAGTAGCCGAATTATTGATCGGTTGTTTCGGCAAAGTTTTGACAATTGAGGCAACTTCGCGTTTTAAAGTCCGATAAAACCCATCATCCTTGAACGTAAACGGCGAATTACGCTTCGTTTTCGCATTTCTAACAAAATATTTCTTCAAAGTTTTCTCGGGCGTTGACATCAAGTGATGAACTTCGAAGGCTTCGGTAATATCAGTGCCCTAAAACCGCCTCAAAATCGAATTTTTTTCATTTTGATGACTTACTTTGGTCAATTCGAGCCATTCCGGGCCTCCGGGGTGGCTCCGGATGAAGGTACTAAGGTCGTACAAGCCGTCGTGGACGCGCCAAAGGCCCTCCGCCCCATCGGTGATTTGTTTGTCTTTGAGCCATAAAGCGCCGTTTTGGGCCGGACTCCGGTTTGGGGGCGGTGTGATTTTTAAAGAGGACACTGGGAACACTTCCGATCTTGGAGGCATTTTGTGGTTGGGGCTGCTTTGACCTCGCTTTTAAACACTAGTCATTGATAAACTTCGAACTTGTAACACTCTTATCACAATATTTTAATTTTGCGTGGTTCAATGAAACTACAAGGATAATTCTCGTAATAGTTGGTTGCAATTATTTTCCACAATTACAAATATTTACATTTTTCTTATTATTTAACATTATTTAAAATTTATAAAAAATCTTGAAATTTTGGTTCAAAGTATACTCAAACTCAAAAATTGTCCGTTCTTTCATTTTCTTCTTGTCATTCTTTCATTTTTATTTCTTTTTTTTATGTAAATTTATCAAATTAAAATTTTTAGCTTTAAATATTTTACTATCAAATTTTGAAAATAATTGTTTTTGACAATTTCAACAATTTTTTGTATTGTATTGAGTCAAATATGTATACAGGATATTTCATGACTTGTGCCCTAGAGAAAAATGCCAAGTGAGATAAGATAACAGGAACATGAAAAAAATATAAAATTTTTTTTTTTACTTATTGTAGATTAATTTTCTTGTTTTTGTTCTTATTTTTTAATAAAGGTTTGGAGTATTTAAATAAAACAGCGACAAAAAAATAAAAATTTATTTGGACACTTGAAAAGTCCAATTTTCTTTTTTAAATTTATTT
>NW_025400984.1:11524145-11559130 GCF_015345945.1 Tribolium madens
TATAGGAAAGTTTCTTGGAATTTTCTATTTTTTATTTTATTGAGACAAGAAGATAATTTTTTTTGCATATATTTTTTTGTTGATGTTTTTTACTCAAGTTTTGGAGCGTTTAATAAAACCACAATGGAGAAAATAAAAATTTATTGGTAATAATTTAGTAGCAATCTTCGCCGTCAGGAAAGCTCCTGAAAGTGTCATGAGTGTGATAATGCGGATCACAAACAGTGTCTTTTATGGCATCTTCAGCATAGGCTGTCATTATCCTAAAATTATAATCACTTTTGTTCAATTCACGATACAAGAAAAATGGCAGACGATTCGACAAGACCCACACACTTTGTTTTTTCTCCAAATCAATTTTCAAATCATTGGGAAAAACCAAAGTTTTGGTACTCCTGGCAATAATCCCGATATTATCCCTTTTGTAGGGCTTTCGGGAGTCCCAACACCCAATCGCATCCCTTGTGACCATATTGAAAAACATAATCCCATTCCTGTCCATCCCCGAGGCCGAAGCGTGGCCAAACTTCCCCCGACTTTGTCCCATGACCTTGAACGCGTCCTTAACATCACTCCATCCAGTTTCATTACAAATAATCGAAGTTTTGACAAAAAATTCCCGAAAACTCGACATTGGGTGAAAATACAGGACACGATCCTTAACCTTCTTGTTGTATGGACTTAAGGCCATACCGAAAATACCATCGACCCATTCGAACTCAAGTCCATGGACGTTGTACGCCGCTGCGAGAGGTTCTGGGTAAAACAAATGATCGGTGATGCGCCAACTTGTCATTCTTTTCAGACTGAACACGACAAGTCCATATCGCCAGACGTCCGTCAAGTAGGCGTGGACGTCCAAACAATCATTATCCCGAATGTCAATCGCGATGTTGCTATAGAGACAATCTTGTTTGATGAAATCGTCAGGGAGGGGGTAGCGGAGGAGGAGTTTGTCGGTTTTGAGGTCAAATAGAAAGATTTGGACTGGGCAAACCTGTCTAGGTTTGATGGTTACGTCAATTTGGCCAGAATCTAGGACCCATAGGCGGCCGCAAGAATCAGCGTGGATCCTAAAAACGGATGTAAGGCCCTCACAGGAGTCTAGAATTTGACAATTAGGTTTGGTTTGTTTTTTGACAAAAAGGGGTTGTACCAGTCCTGTGGTACTCCCAGTTGGGGTAAGGTACCAGTTTTGGGGACACTTCTCGCCGGGTTTTGGGTATGACGGATAAGGTGGCTGGTACCCCAGGCTTCCATTTGGGCGTGGTGACGAAAATCCGGTCCTGGTATACCTCCAAACCCAATGGGAGGTTATTTTCCGGGATGAAGTCCTCGCTGGCGATGGCCGCGATCCGGTCCTCGTCCGATGGGTAGACAAAGTCGAGCATTTTCCATTTGTACCATGTGGTAAAATGGCCAGTGCGTTCCGTGGGTGGAGCTGGGGGCTCCAGAAGGCCCAATTGGAGGAAAAACGGGAGGAGGTTGGAGATTTGACCATACTTCTCCTCTGAAATAAGCAGGAAATCGATAATCTAGCCGGCTGAGTGGAAAATTGACATAACCTTGAAAAGTCAAAAGGTTGTTTTTGACATTTCATCATTTGTTTATCAACAAATTTATGTAACAAAAACTCTTTTTTATCGGTTGTAATAAATTTCTTATCTTTTCACTTGATTTAATTATGTGTTGTTTCTCAATGATTCATTTGATGTTCTTGCCCTTGTCCTTGAACGGTGCAAGAACCAGGCCAAAATGTGAAGTTGAATGTCCATTCACAATTATGTAACAGATACATAACTGTAAAATGCAATTATCTGTTGTAATAAATAACAAGAATTGCTTTTTTTCGAATTAATGAAGTGCGTAATGCAGTCATTGAATAAAATTTTAATTTATTCAGGAATAGTGAAAGTTACATGACATATAACCTTTCATTTTTAAACCACGTGACCCAATTAATTAATTGGGTAGACAACACCTACACCGACTATACACACTTTTCGTGACAATGAACCGAATTTTTCACGAATTAATTATTTTTTTTTTATCACGAGTTTGTTTTGGAAGTAAAAGTAGCTTATGCACATAAATTTTACGATGTTGTAATTTTTGGTGAATGTGATTTTTGCACGTTACGTTTGAATTAGTTATATTTTATGTCAAATTCCTAGTTTTCGGCTTGTTTTTTAATTTATGCGTTTTATTTGGTTAATTGGTCGAAAGTGGCTGTAATACGTTTGTTTTTTTGCATGTGGCTCTGATTTACGGCATTTGTATGGAAACTAATTAAAAATAGAAATTGATTTGTTAATTTAAAATAATCAGGTGCTCGGTATGTAACGCACTGGAAATATTATTAATTGTTTTCTTAATTTAATTAAATTAGGTGCCTGAATTATTTTCCAAAATTAGTTATAAAATAAAAAATTGTCTCTTTTTCCTTAGCAACGAGTCATTTTCTCTAACATAAAAGGAAATTAATTTAAAGTATTATAATTAATTGCGATTAATTACCACTTAATTTTCAAAATATTTTTCTTTTGCTATTTGCGTTCATTTTAAAGTAACAATTAATCATATAAATTAGAAACTGGAAAATTTACTTTGCTATTGTATAATTAATTGTAATTAAGTAGTTGATGCTTCCTATTGTCAAATTTTTTTTTGTTTTTTTATTTGTTACTTCCAACTTTGAATTTTTTTTATTTCTGTTAATTAATATAAGCGATTTTGGTAGATAAATTTGATTGTTCAGTTAATTAATTAATTGATTAAAATTTCTTGTTTTTTCATGTTTAATGAAAATTTAATGTTAGAAAAAAAAATTATATCTATTTTGTCGATTGAGTAGATAAAAATTCGTTGTAAATATGTAACTAAAAACGTTGGACAAATCCTATCTGATTCGCAAATGTTTTCTGGAAATTATTATAAACTACAAAAAATGTAAAAAATTCTGAACACTGAGGAACTTCTGACAAAAAATAAATTAATTTAAAGTAATTAATTAATGAATTAATTTTAGGTTTTTAACTAATTGCAATTAATTAAGAGGCAAATATTGTCTATTCATGCAACTTAATTGTCAACATATTTTTTTTATTGTTCAAAATACTATTTGTATTTATTTTGAAATAATAATTAATCATAAATTCAAAACTAGAAAATTTAATTTACTCTTAGGTAATTAATTGTAATTAAGTAACTGATGGTTACTAACACTGAAAAGTTTCTTTTTCTTTTTTTTCATTCTTTACAACTTCCAACTCTAATTTTCTTTATTTATTGTTAATTAATAATACTTAATTAGCGATTTTGGTGGTTAAATTTGATATTCAAAGAATTGTAATTAATTAAAATTTCTGTTTTTTTTTGGTGGTTTCCCATTTTAAGAAATTTTTTCCATTTTTGTCACAATTATCTATGTAATTCAGGTGAGTTTCAGCGTTTGGTGAGATCAAAATTTATGCAAGAAACTCGTCAATCGGTTCCACAATTCTCAATCCATGAAATTACTTTTCGCAAAGAAAAACAGCAATTAGTCAAAAATGCCACTCTCATTGCAGTTCAAAAAAAAAAAACCCTGAGAAAAATTTTCCCATTATTATACATGCAAATTAACTCCACCACACAATAAACAATTATTATTCGCCTTTCCACGACAAAAAACGCATTTTTTCACCTTGATACGAATTTGTCACGTTGCAAACCCCATCACTCACCGTTCTTGTGCTTGTTTCCGGTGGTGAAATTCCCGAAAAAGGGGTCCGGGAAGTGGTTCGGGGGGTTCCACTGATGGAACCAGGAGCTGCTCACTGCCATGGTTGGGGTAACTAAACCGGCATTTTGCTTTTTAGTTTTGTGGGCCAAAAATTGGTCACTTACGTTTAGGGTTCCTACATGGTACACAAAACTGTCAAAATTTAGTTAAAAAAAAAGTAAATTAGAAATAATTTTTAGTCTCGTTATGTTGGCACGCCTGATCGGTAACGACTGTGAAAGCTGTTCACACTCTGGTTCAACACTGGCGTTTTTCAAGCATTTTCTTCGGCTTGAGTGGGTTTTGCAGCGTACGCAGGATTTGGGATCAAGTGGCGCAAGGTCTGGATGGTATGGTGGTCCGAAAATCCGGAAGTGTGGTTTAATTTCGCACAATGGAGTGTTTGCATGCCGATTTGTTATGTACCTATTTGTGAATTTTAACAAGTCAGGGCGGCAATAGGAACTTATTATCATTATTTAACAATGTTATGTGTGCTAGTTACGAAACTGTTATGTTAGGTTTGGGCTGATTGAAGGTGTGTCGTGACAAAATTGGGCGAAATGGGGATTTGGTGTGTAATTTGAGGCTTTTGTTGTCGATGGTTTACTCACCAATCAGGAATTGAAGATTCATTTATTCAGTGAGGAATAAATAATGATTTGTAGGAGAAAATTTATTTATTGTTTTTACAATTAATTAATATTATTATTTAAACATTTTTTTCTACAAAATAGAAATGATAAATGAGTGAAAACGCGTAAAACCTACAATATGGTTTAAAACATTAATCATTGCAGTAACATTTTATGAGTTCATGCACTTTTTTAGGACTTCTAAAAGTGTAAAAAACATTATTAATTATTTTGATTTACATCAATTTTTTTTCAACTGAAATTTTAATTTTTAATTCTACAACACACTGTGTACGTAACTTATTTCTAGTACATATGCACTTTTAAACGATATTTTTATCTCAATATTATCAAAAAATTCCATTAAATATACTTATGAAAATGTTTAGTCATCCAACTAAAAATTACATTTTCGACAGTTTTGTGTTTATTTAACAATTTCAAACACTTAATCTGATAAATTAGTCGTTTACTATAAGTATTTATTTATTTGTTTAGATGTTAAAACTAGATAAAATCTTAAAATATTGAAAAATGAGGGAAAAATACAGAGGGTTCAAATATCATTTTTTTTTAATTATTAACACAGTTCTGCTTCATTGCTTCCTCTCCGACTAATAATGAGACAAAAACAATTAATAACCAAACACTAAATTAAAGTTTAGCCGTCCATAAACCGCCCAAACCAAATCAGAGACTTAATTTTGAAAAAAAAAATGCATTCACAACTTATCCCATCATTTTCAAAGAATTCTTCAGAGCCTCCAAACATTTTATAATTTATTAAGACTTATTTTTCAATCTGCTGCCCATTCATGCGTCCCACGTGACCATACCAAATTACTATTCGTGGTTGACTCTTTTGTTGAATTTTTTCCATTGCTTTCATTGATCTTTTGTCCGCGAAATGACCGATTTGCAAATCACACAAAAATTATTTCATCTATTGTCGCACGGAATTTAAACCCGAATCAAAGTCCGCCAAGTGCAAATGCACTCAATTATGTCATTCGATACGAGATTAGATACGCAATTGACGATTTTCCCCGGTTTACACCAAGTACAGGTGTACCAACTTGCCAAAACGCAAAATTTGTAAACACAAACACGGTTTTTCTGGAAGAATTTAAGACAAAAAAAAATGTCCTTAAAAAAATTAAAATTAAATCAAACAAGATTTTATCTTATTTCAAGTACTATCTTTTACCTATAAAAGCAATCACAAGCTTCTCAATTTCGAACAATGAGCATGAGAGTGATAACAGTGATTTCCCTACTTCTGGGGCTCACTTTTGGTAAGTTTTAAAATATGAAAAATTGTCAAATTGTCAAATAATTGTGTTTAGGAGCCCCCAGTGTCAAAATCATCAACGGGGGCGACGTCTTTGACAACAGCTATCCATACCAAGTGTCCATCCAGACCGGTTTTCTCGCCAACCAACACCAATGCGCCGGGACGATAATCAGCCCATCATGGGTCGTGACATCCGCCCATTGCGTGGGGATCTCACTCCTGGTCTCCCGTGTCGTCGCTGGGACTTTCAATCTCAGTAACATCGACAATAACCCAAATGTACAAATTCGAAAAATCGACCTGTATAATGTTATCAAACATCCCGATTTTGAGTAAGCACCCTGCATATAATTTTGGCAAAGTTCTAATTTTTTTCTAGTGATGTTTCCAATGATATCGCTTTGCTAAAAATGACCAAACCTTTTGAATTCAATGACTATGTCAAGCCGTTACAAATCTCCAAAGTCCGGTGTGTTGCCGAAGACGAATTGACTGTTTTTTCCGGGTGGGGGGGCGAAAATCACCTCAATTCTGTCCTACAAGCCGCCAACATGACGGTGGTCCCCTTTGAAGGTAACAAATTTTGTTTAATTATTTGCAAAATACAATTAAAAAAATCTAGTTGCATAGTGTCAATAGAAAAATTAACTTTGACAATATTCTTATTAAAAGTAAACGAAATAAATAAATAATAATAAGATATATTAATTACCCCAAATTAGATGTTTTTCTGAGTTGCTATAGGTAATTATTTTTGTCATTTTTTATTAAAAATTGGAAAAAATTTGCTGCTTTTTGAATAATAGCATTTTCTTATTTGACACCATGCAACTGGATTTTATTAACTTAACCAATTTTTTGTTAATTTTAACAATTTCTAGTAAAGGTAAAACATATGTATTAAAAAATAATACTTTCCAAATTATGACAAAAAAATGCGTTCCAATTTAAAATTCGAAAATTGAATGTAGTCCAAAATATACTGACATTTAGAAAAATTCTAAAATAAAAAAAGTAAATTTTATAAATTCATATTTTACACTAATTTGTGATCTAAACATAACTAGAAAATAAGTACAGTTGTTTACAAAAGTAGTGTCACCAAACTGTAACATTCCTTTTTTTAGTGAAAATCACCTTGTATATATATTTTTTTCAGATTGTTCTAAGGCCTTTAATAATGCTTATGGCGACAATATTGTGATTGAGAAAGAAATGCATGTGTGTGTCACAGGGAACGCAGCCCCCTGTTTTTTGGATGAAGGGGGGCCTCTTGTGCAAGATGGCAGACTCATAGGGCTCCTAACCTGGATTCCTGCTCTGTGTTCTGATAATTATGTTCCAGCGGTGTTCACAAGTGCAGGATATTTTAAGAATTTTATCAAAACTCACGTTCTTGATCTCTCTTAATTTTAAATGTTGTAATTTATTTATTTTTTTATATGTAATAAATTTTTTATTGAAGTTAATTAATTGTTTTATTTTTTCTCAATTATTATGACAGGGACAGGGCTAATTTTAATCGCAAGAATTGGTTTTGAAAATTTTTTGAGTCATTTTTCGTTCTCTATTGTACTCGAATTTACAAAAATAAAAATCAAATAAAAATAGTAAAAACAAAAAACTTATTTTTAAATTTAAATTGGAATAAACACGACATCAATTGATTTCTTGGAACATTTCATTTTTTTTTCAATTTTAAACGGTCATTTTACAAAAGTCGATTACATATTTATTATGTAGTAATAAAAATTGCTAATTTTGGTAGGAATATACAAAAACTATATCCTTCGATAACGCAATAACTATAATTACATAATGTATGGACCAAAATATTTTCATTTTGAAAAATAATTTTACAAAAAACTATAAAAATCACTAATTTAGGTAACTATGAGCAAAGAAATGTATTCATTGATAATTTGTAAACTATCAGGAATTTTCCTGTTTTCTCGACACCAATCGACTTCTCGGAAGATTTTAGATAAAGTGTAGTTTAAAATAGTGCAATGTTAATCGGTAACTTTACCAAAATTGAATAAATAAAAAGAAAAATTGTTGATTTAGGTAACATTAAACAAAAACTATAACCTCGATAACGCGTAAACTGTCAAAAATTTTCTTTTTCCTCAACACCAATTGCCCTTTATTCTTAAATTAATATAAAGTGTTTACAACAAGTAGGTACACACTAATTCAATTAAAATCTTATATAAGTACACTTCTTTATCAAGTAATGAAATAATTCGTTTTTATCAAAGTCATTATAATCAAGCTATTGTGAACATGTTGTTAATAATATTTTTTTATTTGACCGTTTTAATTAATTGTGTGTTTTATTTATATTTGTTACAAATTTATTGGGTGTAAGTTGTGACGCCAACACAGCCCTTAATAGATTTTAAATGAAACAGATGAGACACTCGAGATTTAATAACCAAACAGGTCTTATCAGCTGCGACACACATGGTCAATAAGGTGTTTCCATACACTGCTAAAACGGAATTTTCTCGACTCCTCCCTTAAATCGCACCCAAATTAATAATTTTTTTCACGAGTTGATGTTTCAAGTATTTTGTAATATTACAAAAAATGTTAATATTTTTTTTGTTGACGATTTTGTGGGAAGACTTGTTGAAACGCCCCTAACAGTGTATCAAGCAAATGGGGTTAAAATTGAATTATGGCCCCCATTTTCTCACCACCTGATTAATTCCAACCAAATCCGTCCAACTGTGAAATAGCTTCGTTCACAATTCGTATAAATACCATCTCGTGGCTCTCCAATCTCCAGAAAGTCGAAGCGTCTCTTACTTGAAACATTTTTAAAAACCGAGCTAACTATACAAGTCACTCATCTAATCCGAAATAAAGAATTTTCGTTTCTTCCAACATGAAACAGTTAAGAATTATGGGCTGTTCCGCAATTGTACTATTACTATTCTGTTTAACTTCAACTGATGGCTTTCTCGAAACGCGAAACTCTCAAAATTTTTTTGGAAGCATTTGGCAACACTCGTTGGGAACTTCAGCCGGAAGAAGAGAAGTTGACACTTTGCGATCACTACCTCACGAAAAAAATCGAATAACTTCAACTGACAGAATCAGAACGGTTGATAATGCTCAACAACTTGATAAACTAGACGATACAAGACGAAATATTCGAGAAATACAGACCACTGATTTTTGGCGAGATATTCGAGCAACTTCAACTGACGACAGAATTCGACAATCTGACCGAGAATCACGTCAAATAAACAATCAAGTAAGTCAAAATAGACGAGAAATTAACAATTTGAACAGACGAATTCGCGAAAATCGAACATCTGACACAAGACGAGAAACAACTGAACCAAAATCTCGTCAACTAAACATTCGAGATAGTCGAGACAGACGACAAGTTAACAACTTAAATGACAGACAACGAGTTGATAAACATCGAGAATTTCGACAACTTAACAGTCGAAAGAGTCGAGAAGTGCAACCAACTGACAGTTCTCGTCGCCAACTAGAAAAAAGCAAGTTTGATCAAATCAACAACTTGAGTGACAGAAGACGTGAAATTTCTTCTCTTCGATCAACTGACAGTTTTCGTCGCCAACTAGAAAACCGTGAGTCTCATCGAGTTGACAATCTGAGTGACAGAAGACGAGAAATTCGATCTGTTTCACATGACAGAATTCGAACAACTGAACCAAAATCTCGCCAACTGAACATTCGAGATACTCAAGACAGGCGAGAAGTTAACAACTTAAATGACAGACAAGGAAAAATTCGCTTAGTTGATAGAGTTCGAGAATTTCGACATCTTGACAATCGAGAAATTCGGTCAACTGATAGTTTTCGTCGCCAACTAGAAAACCGTAAATCTCGTCAATTTAACAACCTGAGTGACAGAAGACGAGAATTTTTTTCTGTTTCAACTGACAGAATTCGAACAACTGAACCAGGATCTCGTCAACTAAGCATTCGAAAAAGTCGATCAACTGAAAGTCTCCATCGCGATTTGAGTGACCGAATTCGGAAAATTCGATCTGTTTCTTCTGATCGAATTCGAGAATTTCCACAACTTGACAATCGAGAAGTACGGTCAACTGATAATTTTCGTCGCCAACTAGAAAACCGTGAATATCGTCGAGTTATCAACTTGAGTGACAGAAGACGGGAAATCCGTTCTGTTTCATCTGACAGAATTCGAACAACTGAACCAGAAACTCGTCAAATGAATATTCGAGGAAGTCGACAAATTCGATCAACTGACAATTTCCGCCGCCAACTAGATAATCGTGAGTCTCGACAAGTTGGCGACTTGAGTGACCGGGAAATTCGATTCGTTTCTTCTAATCGAATTCGAGAATCTCAATCAACTGATAGTTTTCGTCGCCAAGGTGAATCTCGTCAACTTAACAACCTGAATGACAGAAGACGAGAAATTTCTTCTGTTTCAACTGACAGAATTCGAACAACTGAAACAGAATCTCGTCAACTGAGCATTCGAAAAAGTCGATCAACTGATAGCCTCCATCGCCAACTGGATAATCGTGACTTGAGTGACCGAATTCGGGAAATTCGATCTGTTTCTTCTGATCGAATTCGAGAATTTCAATTAACTGACAGTTCTCGTCGCCTACTAGAAAACCGTGAGTCTCGTCGGGTTGTCAACTTAAATGACAGAAGACGAGAAATTCGAACAACTGAACCAGGTTCTCGTCAACTGAGCAATAGAAAAATTCGATCGAATAAGAGTTTCCCACGCCAACTGGATAATCGTCGAGAAACACGATCGGTTGATCGAATTCGAGAATTTCATCGTGAGTCCCGTCGAGTGAAACAAATGAGTGACAGTCGCTCTGATCGAATTCGAGAATCTCGCCAACTTAATATTCGAGGTAATCGAGAAATTGACAATGAGAGGCGAGAAATTCGCTCAGTTTTAGCGAGAAGTACTCAAAACAACCGAGATCGTCGTCTCAGTGATGCCACTCGCCACATTTTGACTTTGTCATCCAAAGACGAAAACAACAATTTTGCAAGAACAGTCCAATCAACACCAAATGAAAGAAGAATGGCCACTTCTTTCACACACGATATTGACTACATTCCCGAATTGACATCAGGTGTGTTAATAAATACCGTCAAAGCAGTACTGCTGTCGTTTCTCCTTGTCCAGGTTGTTAGTAATTCTTCCAAAAGCAAAAAGAATTGGTAAGTTTTGTCAAGTTGGTAATAAGAATGTCTAATTTAGTTTTTTTAGGTTTTCTAACTTGAGTAACTTCGTGACCGTCACTAAGGATAAGGTACTTTAAATTAAAGGTTTTTTGACGAAATCTGTTAAGATTATTTGTTACTAAAGAAATTATATTTTGTTACAAAAGCCGCAAGATTCTCAAACTTTGAACACAAATAATGACAACCGCTATGCTCTTTGTACCTTCTTGTGAATTCTAGCACTAGTAGTAGTAATTAAATCTTGTACTAGTCAACTATATCCATGTAAAGTCTATGTAACACAGCAAATAAAAAACCCAAAAAACTTTGTAGTATTTATTTCATAACTGCAAACAATCTATTCAATTAACTACAATAAATAATAAAGCTTAAAAACCCAAATGGGGCTTCTTGTGGTGCGTTTCAGGCACATATGGGGGCTTGATCAACCCATACCCCCCGCCGGGTCTTGGTGGTACTCCACTTTTGCAAGCGGTCCCAGCGACCATATCCTCAGTCCTCGCTGCCAAAATTCTAAAATTGACATCAGACGTCGATAGCGAATCCGTGGCGACTTTTTGGAAGCGCGACGTCAAAACCCACAACTCTTGCCCGGCTTTGCTATTGGTAATCACCTGAAAAAACCAGTAGTACCACAATTACAACCCGAAAAACTCACTTTGACACCACTGGCAAACTGCAACGTTTGCAAATTTTTCGCAATGATGTCGATGTTTTTGGGGCCGTATTCGGTGTGGGTGTTCCAGCAGTTGAGTGTGACGTCGTGCATGAGACCGAAGTACATGATTCCATCCTTGTCGATGGCTTCAGCGGCCGATTGGGTGTGTCTTTCGCCGTGGTAAGTCTGAAAAAATTATTATTTATCTTTGTCCTGGAGATTGTTGGAAAATTTTGACGCGCTAAAAGTTGAAAACGGCGAAAAGTAGAGATTGAGTGAAAGTAAAAAACAATAATTCAATCATAATTCTTCAAAGTAGTGGAGTTTTATAGCGAAAAACAGGCCTAAATGTGCATAAATTTTAAGTTGAAAACACATTTGGTATAAATTTTTACAAAAACCGATAGTGAGTGTTTATTAATTATATAAAATTTTTGCAAATCAGATGGTGTGAGAGGCCCCCGCTATAAATTTTGACAAAATCTAATAGTCTCCAATAGTCTCCCTCATTGTCTTTTGCAACACGATGTTTAAAAAAGTCTCGATAGACATTTTTTTAAATTTAAGCATTTCTTCAAGGAATTTTTAAATGTTTTTTTGCAAGTCTAGAAATTTTTTTAATCGGTACATTTGACATTTTTTTAGTTTCACCAACTGTCTTTTGTATGTTTTGAAAATCATTTTTCTATTTTGCGTCTAAAAGAAAGCTTATTTCAATACCAAAAGCAATGCTCTAATGAGCCATTTCAACACCAATTCGGGTGCTAAAATAGACTAGTACAATTTACCTTCTAGGGGTTGGTAATGGTGATTTTCAGCGACGTTTTCAGCGATTTTTTTCAGGTGTTGTGACATTTATTACCAACCCCAACATTATTATAGCAAAAGTTCTTAAATTTTAAAAAAATTGACTTTTGTGTTAAAAAAGTACCTACGTCTTTTGTGGAAACTCGTTTCATAAACCTAAACTCGTTACTAATATAATTATTATTATGAGAAAATGGCGACTAACATGGAAGATTTCCGGCGATGATTGGGAGTCGTGGATGAATCTGGAGCGGTTGCGGAGGTCGGAGGTCAAGACCCAGTTTTCGGTAGGACTCGACATGGCATGGTAGTACAAAACCCGGTCCTGGCCTGGCTTATAGGGTGACAAAGACATGCCCAGGACTCCGTCCATCAAGTCAAAACTGTCACCTGCATAAATAAAATGAGCCCACCCTGTATCATTTTATTTTTTTATGTGTAGGTACCTAAAATGTCAAAAGTCCCATAATTGGGGTACGGGTACATGGTCTTGTCTGTGGCCCTCCATGCAACGCCCTGTTGGACGTCATAAACTATGATGGAATAAGTTTGACAGTCAGCAATGTAGATAAAAGTGTCTTTACACTTGGCATGGGCGTCTCTAACGTCTACTACAGGAGTTACCAGAATTGATCTCGGCTCAACTAAACCCTTTGGAAGCTGAAATCTGTGGATAAGTTGGTCCTGAAATTGGGTTTTTGCAAAATTGAGCGAGTTTTTGGACAAATTTTACCGTGTGGAGGTCAAAGGCCAAGATTTGAGGAGGGCAAACTTGCGTCTCCTGAAGACGGCCAGTGTCCAAAACCCATAGTCTTTGACATTCGTCGATCTGTCAAATGTAAGAATGGTTTTTAGAATACAGCGACATTAGCTTTGCCATAAAGTGTACCGAAAATATAGTTTCTTTAAAAAAAAGTCTAAAAATAATCTATGTTTATAATCACTAATCAATTATAGAAATGTGCGTAATTATTTTAAAAAATATACAGAGTATACAAATTCTACATCGAAAAATAACACTGGCAAGAGATAAAATAAAAATTAGCGCTTTTAGTGGCTCACATAGCCTATAAAATTTTATTTAAATAATTCAAGTGGTTTCAGTGGAACAAATGAATTAACTGAATCACCCTGTATATTTGTAACAAAGCTTTATAGCACTATCGTTTACTTAACAAATTTTTCGATGTAGAATATGTGGTTGCTATTTTTCGTCAAATTAAGAAAACACCCTGTATTGTTATGTACAGTGTCCTACAAAACTAATGCAATAGTTATTATTGGGTTCTTTACTGAGAATTAGAATTTGAATTCATGACAAAACAAATATTAAAGTTATCAATTTATTTTCAATTTTTCAAATGATAGATACTTAATTTTGTTTAATTTAATATTGATTGAATAGCAAACAAAAAAGTTTCAAATTTTCCATTATTAAAATTAAATATTAGACTTTAACTTTATTTTTTAAACAAAATTAATTATAAAACTTCTTATTCTAATAACGACTAATTAATTACCAAAATTATTTTTTATGTACAGTAGACTTCAAAACTAATGTGACAATTTCGCGATTTTTGGTACAGTTCATAACAAAAGTAAAGTTGTGCAATTTTTTTATTTTTTATTTATAGGACTATGATTTAATTGACAAATATTTAGGAAACACCATGTATAGTTATGTACTTACAGTGTTTAACAAAACTAATTTTGTTTAATTAACAATGAAAAATAGTAATCTAAAATTAGTCAATATAGCAAAATATTTTCTTTTTGTACAGCATACTTCAAAACTAATGTGACAATTTCGCGGTACAGTTCTCAACAAAATTAGTGCAATACTATTTTCAATTTTTTCATGGCCAACTTACCGAAACTCGGTAAACCGATACGATTCTGTTCTCATTGCACTTGGATGGGGTTTTATGCCAGTCCCAGGACGGGTACGGCTTGATAACATTATTATTGTTTAATTTCTTATCAGTTACGACTCCCAGAGCGATGGGAACCCCCTCCTGGAACCGTGGGATTGCGACAAACACCCGGCTTTTCTTATGTGGGCTAACTGTAAGAAAATTATTATTTTTTGATGGGTGAAATGGTACACTGACATGAATAATGGACGTCCACATCGATGGGTGCTGGTTGTCCTGGTATGAAATTACCGGAATCGATGTCGGCTTGACGGTCGGCGTTGGAAGGGTAGTCGAACTCGAGTTGGGACCATTGGTACACCACGGCCAAGTCGGGTTTTAGGGGATAGGCGGCATCGATGGCACACAGGCCGAACACGAAGCATAACCAGCGATTGGCTGAAATAAGACAAGGTCAAAGGTCATGAACGGTTTGTGGTCTTGAACTTATGCGGCAACAAAAAGTGAATTTGAATTTATAATTACTTAGAGTAGTGTTTGTAGTATTAAAAAAAATATATATCTATATACAAGGTGATATTTTAAAAAACGGAAGCGCTGTTCAATTTTTATTTACCTATGACCCGATTTTTGAACCAAAAAAACTAATACCTTCCAAATTATGAAGAAAAAAATATATGCTCCAATTTAAAGTTAGAAAGTTGAAGATAGTTTAAAGTATTCTATAACATTCAGAAAAATTCTAAAACTGTCGGCCTATACTATACTAAAAGCAATTTAATTAATTTTTGCTTCAATCTTAATTTTTTGATAAAGCAATTTAATTAATTTTTGCTTCAATCTTAATTTTTTGATAAAGCAATTTAATTAATTTTTTTAATTTTTGAAATCGGGCCATAAATAAAAAATTCTACAGCACCTGCCGTTTTTTAAAAATCACCCTGTATATGTACTAAATGAATCAAGTTTAGGATACACCCCCAAAACACCCCTTTCTAATTGAAGTAGATTTTATAAATTTATATTTTACACTAATTTTAGATCTAAACTTAACTAGAAAATAAGTACAATTGTTGACAAAAGTAGTGTCACCAAACTGTAACATTCTTTTTGTGCACGACTGTGCCTAATTATTTTTTGTTGTTTTTTGTAAAAGTACAGATTTTTATGCAAATTTGGAGATAATCAAAATAAAAAACGTAAATTTTCTTGTTTATTGTGCTTGTAGTTTAATTAACTTAATTTAGTTGATGTGTTTCCGGTGATCTTGATAATGAAAAAAACAATAAAATATTATAAATTATCAAATTTAAGAGTTTGAAAGTGAAAATTAATTCTTATGGAAAACTTGTGGTTTTGCCCAAAAAACGCAGAAATAACGTAAAAATTTAATTTAAATTGAGTGGGCATGACCCCATTCTTGTCTAGTAAGAGTCTATAATTTGTTGATAGCTTTTATGTAATGTATGTTTCGTTTTTTGAATTTTTTTCTAGTCATTGTTGTATAATAAACAGTCAAATATTCCAATCATATCCTCTTACATAATTAGACTTTTAAATTTTCGTTAATTTCGTTACAATCGAGTCTGCACAGACATTCCTAATTACAAAACTTGATCAATTTACAGTCTATTAACCTAGCCAACGTGATTAAATTATTTTAACACAATCGTGTCTTGTGTTACAAAAAACCCATGTTACTTGATCCAAACACGTAAATAGTAATTTCGAACTTCCTGTCTTCTCAACTTGAACTTGAACTTAGGAAAAAAGATTCTTAGAACACGTGAATTTTTTTTGTAGTTTGTTCCACTTTTGATTAATTATTATTTACAGTCGAACAGCTATAAAGAATTATTTCGCAAAAAGTGCAACACTTTTCCTTTTATTTCTAATTTCGTCAAGTTGTTTATTTTTCATGCACATCTCAGATGATTAATTAATATTTTGCTTTCACTTTTGTTTCATTTTTATCGTGAAACAATAACAATGACATTGGAGAGCGATTTATTTATGCAAAATTATGACAATTATTCAAGATTTGTTTACATCTGCTTCGTTATTATTTGATAAACAATTAAATTTTATGTTCTATTATTACAACAACGTGCATAAATTACAACATGTGCGAATGTCATTAAAATTCATTAGATAAAAAAATAATTCGTCAAATTTTTTATTCCATTTCCTCAAATTCCAGAATATTTTTTCGAAAGTTTCACCACTTTCATACATGCAAAAATTACGTAAACTGAGTGACACCAAAAATGTTATAAAGAAACAAAATATAAGTTTAGAAGAGTTACGTTTCTAATATCGCTTAGTATACAGGGTGCGCCAGAAATTGCGCCCCAAAGAAAAATACCATGTAAGGTGAGATATAAAAAAAAATTAAAAAATGTTAAAAAAATTCTATAAAAAATTTCGAAGTTATGAGTGTGAATTTTGCACTTTGACTTTATTTATTTCTATTGGAAAAATAATTTTTCAAGTTTTTTTTGCTACAGGCTATTATACATATAGAAGAGGAAACAAGGAAGCTATACCCTAAATTGTAACTCTGTTTAATATTATTTGTGGCTTTTATTGGCAAAATTTTTATACCTGTATTATTAATTATAAAAAATATATATACAAGATCATCAGTCTCATTTAATAGACATAAAAAAACTCTTAAAAAATTTCAAATGTCAAAAAATAAATGTCAAATTTATCTCATCTTATCCTACTTGAAATTTTTCTCTGACACAGTTTAAAAAAATGTTTTTAGGAATTATAAAAACAAAACAAGTTTTACNACAAATTATTTTTTTTAATTAATTATTTTTAATTCTCCTCTTTGAGAACACAAATACTTTAAAAATAAATTGACGAGCAACAAATTTTTAATTATTAAAATTTAATAAACTGCCTGAATAATAATTTTGCGTTCTAAATAATGTTTTTGTAGCAAGAAAATAAATTTCTCGGTACATAACTTGAGCAAAGTTTTTTTGAGTACAGTTAACTGCAAAACTAACGCGAAAATATTTTTATGTGCGACTGTGTTTTTTACCAACTTTTATTACAAATTTAGGCCATTTTGCCTTTTTTGGCCCGTTCTAAATAAATTAATTAGATAGCAACTCATTAATATTGAATTATGAGTATTTTCAATTTAAAAAATTCTCAACTTATTTTGATTGTAATTACAGTCTTTAGCAAGCATTTTGCTGTTTAAAGGATTTAATCTCGTCATACATAATTTTGAAATAATTATGTTTGCAAACATGAGAAAAAAATCAAGACCGCGATTATTATCATTCCATTCGAGTAATTACCGACAATCGTTCCATTTATCTAATCACCCACCAATAGAGAAAGTCCACACATTGTTATCTTATCACTAATCGATCATTATCGTCGTTTACCTTCCTCTTCAGCGAACACTCTCTCAATCTGTCTGCGAACGTATTGATAAGAATAAGGCTTCTGACAGTCACAACCCCATATCGCACCCACTAGCAAAACCCCGACCAACACTCCTACCATCGTCTCACCACCATCATGGTCAGCCAGCAAACTGAACCGATTTGATCAAATTTCTGACACTTTCAATTCTTATATAACATTCCCCTGTCCATTCCAATCGAAAATGTTGATGAGCTTTGAATGAATTACAGCAGCCTTGGATGGGGAAAGGGCTTCGCAATGTCAAGTGTAAGATGCGAGCTTGCGAAATGGATGACCTCATGGTCGTGAAACAGCAGCAGGGAAATATTTTCTTGGTTTGAAGAAGAAGAAGAAGAAGAAGAAATTTGTTACATGGTCAGTGGGATTGATGGTCGGAAATCCCTGAATGGGATAATGGGTGGTTTCCCATCGGTGATTCTTTTGTCTTGATGGAACAAAACGATGGGTGCTTTTATGCTAATTTTATGTCACGATGGTAATTAGGAATTAGTAATACTCGCAGGTTTTTTCTACATGAGTGGTATGCCTGTTCGAGGGTCAGATAAACAATAATTGTTACTATTTTTACAAAGATTGGAATGTTTTTTTGACGTCAAAATTATCAAAGTTTCGTGCTTTTAGGTGCTCTTCATTTTAATTTGTTTAAATGTTAAGTATTGCTAAGTAATTAAAGTCTTTAAAAATATATTTTTTTAAACAAATAGTTTTTAATTTTTTGTTTTATTTTTGTAATGTTTGCAGAAAGACTTTTAATTCAGTCTCAAAGTTTATTTAATTCAATTTCTTCAGAACAAAGAAATCGATTTTTTAAAAGAAATTGCTTACAACATTGTAAAAAATTTTCAAACTTTCGTAATCGTACTTAAATATTGTAATTAATTTTGGCTACTGTGACAATAACCTAAAAAATTAATTACAAAAAATACATTTCTAAAGTCCTTATTAAAAGATCGTTTTTTTTTATTCTCGAAACAAAAATTGCTTTTAAAGTTACAAAAATTATTCACAAAATTAACTTACACATAAAAAATAAAAAGTTTTGTCGTTTTAAGAATCCTAGTAAAGAATTAAAAAAATATATAAAACGGTCTAAACCACCCAGCAACGCAACTCAAAGTGAAAAAAATTTTTTGATTAACTTAGTATTGATCTCACTTTTACTGAGATGTTAAAAAAAAAAACGATTTAGACCAAGTAAGTCGATAAATACTTATTGAAAATTTGAAACAGTTTTAAAGTTTTTAATTGAAAAAATATTTCTACTTTTTAAGATCAAAGTTTTTAAAATAGTAACCACATTCTGTAATAAATATTTTAAATTTTTGCTCTCAACTTTTTAATACATAGTGTGTTCTAAAAAACGTCGCAAATTGAAGCAAAATTATTTTCATGTGGTCTTTATTAAAAAAATTTATTTTGGACATCATTGAAAAAACGTTATACATATTTTTTTATACATAAAATTGAAAGATGTCTAAAAACAGTGGAATTATAAGGATCACCTTGTATAAGCAATTTTGAAATGGATAGAAAAATTTTGACAGTTTTAAAGCTTTGAATCATAAAAAATAGTTTTTTTTTTTCAATATTTTAAAATAGTTAGGTAAAATAATCTTTTTTATTACATATCTTTACTAGAAGTTTCTCTTTTTTATTTGAATAGATTGCAAATAAATGTTTCAAAAAACGAATAATCTTTGATATCTCCGAAACCGTTAATTTGCAGATCCATGTTAATTAAAGCTTTTTTGTTTATTACTATTAGCTCTTTAAATATTTTACAAAATTTTTTTAACACCCTGTATAACATATGTAACACAGTAATTACCACATTCTGCAAAAAATATTTCAAATTATTGCTCTTTTAATTCTTTAATACAGAGCGTGTTCTAAAAACATTGCAAAATTAGATAAAAACTAGTATTTTGTAGATATTGTATTTTGGGTTTTGGCTCGCAGAATTATATATTATCGTAATTCAAAAAATCAAAAAATAATGGATTACAAAATTCTTTAGTAAAAACATAGAAAAATATTTCAGAATATATCTTTTTTACCAAAGGGCAAATTGAATGGAAGTTTTTTTTGTAAAACTTTTTAATAAACACTCTGTAGACTGCAATGTGCTTTCAATACGCATTTTCCATGACAAACAAATAAAAACAATAAACACTCGAATCTCAATGCCAGAGATTGCAGATTAGTTTACAAGTCTACACACCTAAAAATGGAAAAATCATAGAAAATCGTAGAATTTCCCAACAGAAGGTTGCAAATTTCCAAGAAAATCGACACCTCATGCGTGTCACGTAGCGTTCAATAACTTGTTGTGGGTTAAATTGGTAAAACCAGAGATTGTAAGAATTTGCTCCCGAATAAAATTAAAAAAAAATACCTACAAGAAATGAGCCACCCACTAAGATTTATCACGTTGCTGAAGCATTTCTAACAATTGTGTTAAGTGTTGTGTTACATAAATAAACACAGGAATGAATAAATTACATTTTTTGCAATTTTACTATCACTTTGTCGGCCAATCCCATCCGGTTTTAGGCCTAGAGCAATTCCAAATAGCAAAATTTTGATGCAAAAAAAATATTATTTTTAATTTAATAACAGTATATACAATTGTAATTAAAGTCATTCAAGACTTGGGATTTTCCTAAACGATCACTTACACTGATAACATATTTTTCCTCAATATTTTCATCGAAAAATTACAACTAGGCAAAAATTGAAAGTACTTTTCACTTAAATGAACAAAAATTTGGTAAAGAAAAGTGTTAAAAATACCAAATATTATTGTTTAAAACTTACTAAAGATTTGAAACAATAAAAAAAGTTAAAATCTAACTTCAGAAATGATGTAAACACATCGTAAAATTCCTAATTATTTTTTTAAATTACATATTTATAATTTTCAAGACGCAAACAAATCGTATGAACAGTTATCTAAAAACGCATAAATTTGCACATATTACGTGTGACATAGCATAGATTTCCGTTGTTTTGTTCGAACAAATTCGGCTCAAATATTTGGAAAATAATTAAGTGTCGTAAAATTTTCATCAAATAGCAGACCAAATAGGTTGACCACACAGCTTTCTTTATTTTTCCATAAAACCATTTGCGGTTTTAGTAATAAACCGTGACCGTGATTAAACTGAATGAAAAATATTTCACTCACCTCTTGTCATCTCAAAGTTGGATTTACACACGACGAACGGTGAACCACTGACAGTTGGTACTCCACATGTGAAAAATTATATATAGGCAGATGAGTTATGAGGCGCTGCCACCAACTCCAAGAATTGAGACTGGTTTTGGTGGTCAAAGGTTGGCGGGAAAAAACTAATTTTTGGCTCAATTTTGTGTTTTTGAAGCTTGAAAATGGGAAGGTCGGAGGTATTATTAATAATAATTGGATTATGGATGGATTTGACTAGCATGTGGAAAAAAATATTGTTTAATATTAATGAACTCGATTAATTCACACACGAGAAATATTTCTTCAAATGAATCAATAAAAAACTTAAATAAATATTTCCAATGGTTCCGAAAATAAAATTATTAATTTATTATTAAATTTCAAAAATAACCGAAGGTTGAGAATTTAACGTTTCATGCTTTTGTTAATAAAGTGATGTTCCATTTTTTTTAATTCACAAAAAAATATCAATTAAATTTGTGATATTTTAATTAATTTGAACTTTATATGATTTTTTTATAATTTTGTTGTTTCTTTCCTATCATGGTGTCACAGAGTAAAAATATTGATTATAATAATTAAAAAGCATTTACCTTCCGTAAAAAAATATAAATTGTACTTTTATAAGATTTTATTGCAAATTTTATCACAACGCATTATAATAATATTTACATGCACTTTGTGTTATCTATGCAACACAGTTTTTCTTCCACGAAAATATAAATAAATATGTTCATACTGCTTTATGAGATATTTTTCAGAAATTAAATTGTTTTTGTATAAACAATTAAAAAAAATATGTTTTTATCGTCGTAAAAGGGAAATCCGCAAAATATTTGCTGATAAGCTGTTTAAAGTATGTCAAAAATTATCAAAAATAACAACCTAACAAACTAAAAAAAAAACATTTAAAAAGTTTTTGAAAAGTGAATTTTTTATTTTTCTATAAAGAATTGCAAAGATATTCGATTTTTTTTAAATTATTAGTCTTGAGAAAAAAAATTATTTTTTTTTCTTATATGTACAAGGTGTTTAAAAAAGATTGTAAAATATTTAAAGATGTAATAATATAGACCAAAATAAACGAAACAGTCTTAATAAACATGGATCCGCAAAGTAACGGTTTCAGAGGTATCAAATGTAAAAAATTTTAGGATTTTCACTAAAAGCATGTTTATTAAAACTTTTTTTTTTGTTTTGGACCATACTATTACCTCCTTAAATATTTTACAATCTTTTTTTAATACTCGGTATGTGTTTAATGAATACCAGGTGAATAAAAAGTATGGAACCAATCTTTTTTTTCGTAAACTAAGCACTTCAAAAAAAAAAATATTAGTGTAGCGTAAAGTGCAATTAAAATGTGACCATTTATCAAGAATAACATTTTTCGAAATTTCTTTTAGTTTTCGAGTTCTAGAAAAATTTTTTTTTTTAAATGGCAACCCACCATGGTAATTTTTTTAATTAAAGATTATGATCTAAAAATGACCTCTAATTAAATAAAATTGTTTTTTAGCCAGTACTTTTTTTTAATTAATTGTTAATGCTTGGTTCCATACTTTTTATTTACCTGGTATTTATTTGTATCATTATGAAATTGATATTAATAAAAGTAATCAATTGGTAAATTATTCAATGATAGTGTTAATTTTTAATTTGTATACAGAGTGATTCAGATAAGAAAAGACGATATTTTAGAAATGTTTACACTGAAATGGACAACAATAAGTGAATTTCACAAATTAAATTAAATTTTTGTTTCAAACCTCACTAAAAGACAAAATTTATTGAAACTTGGTAAACATAAGCTGCGAATAAATACAATCACAAATGAGGCGGTGGTACTTATAAAGTTATAATAAAAAAAAAGTAATTCAAAAATACAATTTTTTGAAAACTTTCTTGTTTTTAGAACAGAAAAACTTTAAATTATTAAAAATTCAATGACACAATGAAAGTTTGTTTTACACTGCAAAAAACTTGTATCAGTGTTAAAGCACGACTCACACTGGTCTATTATCGCCCAAATTACCTACACCAAAAAAAAATATGTTTTTTATTGAAGAGTTTTTGAGAAAAAGTAAAAAAACCGCTACTAATTAGACTGTTTCTAAGTGATTTTTATTTTTATTTTGAAAAAAATTGAGTTTAAAAACGTAGAAAAAAAATATTAGGAAGCTTTGAATCCAACATTTTTTCTACTATTTCCTCATAAATGTTTAACTGTCAAATAACCTCAGGATGTTTGCCAACTTCAAACATTAGAAAAACACCACACGTCACTTCCTCAAATTTATTGATTCACTTATTTACAATACTTGATGACCAGTCAAAATACATAAAACACAATCTCTACAAAAATAAATACATTTTTACATTTAATTTCGTCTCCAATTAATAAAACAAATGATTGCTCACTCCGGAGGCAACTCTTGGAGCTGTACTGATCCTGATTATCCTCAAATTGACCTCGAGAGGGCTGATAGTCCTCCTGAAAAACTTCTGAAACCTTGTTGACAACAACCAAATCGATTGGTCCTCATCCTTCCATCGCAATTCAGCGGCGAATTGAAGCTTTTGAGGGTCATAGGCGATTAACCTGAAACTCAAATCTTTACTCCTGAAAGATATTTCATTGAATTGAGTACTTCTGGTGATTGGTAACCGGATTCCAGGCCGCAATGGAAGTCTCCCTAACCGGACTAAAGAAGATAGTGTCGTCTTTCGGATCCAAGGCCAAACCTAAACCTTGCGATGATTTCTTCCCGACTAAAGTAATGGGAAGTTCCTCGTCTTGACCTGGGGGCCCCTTTTGTAACGCTGAAGTCGGAATACTGAACAAACTGAACAAAAAATTTAATGAAGTTAGGCAACCAATTATACACACCGGTCGGTTGCAAGAGGTTGGAAATATAAAATTCCCAGTTTGGGGGAATGTGAGAGTCCCACTACCCCATCCATGAGAGTGAAGCGCTCCCCAGCAACAGTATAATCGGAGAAGTCGGGGTCTGGGAACATCGTGGGGTGCATAAGTCGCCAAGCTGTGTCCCGACTCGAATCATAAACCACCAAACCTAAACATAACGAAAATAATTTGGTTTTTTCACCAAAAACGGTTCAAACCTGGCGCTGCCGTGTCCGACATGTAGACAAACCCCCGCTCGCAGCCCCCATGTCCCGTCTCGTCCACCACCAAGTTAGTGAGGAGCGAATTGGGGCGCAAGACTTGTCGTGGAAAAACCACCGTTTTGACAATTTGGTCAGTCTCTAAATCGAAAACTACCAATTTCGGGGGGCACACACGTTGGAAATCCTCAAGGGCTAGGTTAACCCCCGAATCTAGAACCTTCACAACGCTCAAAATCCACTTTTGTGTTGTATTATTGTGTAAAATACCCAAAGTCGGTTGCAGGAGTCGGCCCGGATTCGGTAGACCGACGTGAGCCCCTCGCAACTGTCATTTTGCCCCCGGCCAAACTTGTGGAACTCCCAATTGGGGTACGCTTGCAGCATGGGGCTCGATCCGGGCGGCGTATGTCGGGGGATCACTGCCAAAGTGGCGGAAACGCCCGACCAAAGTCGAGGAACGGCGAGGAAAATCCGGTCATTGGTGATCTCCAGACCGGTGAAAACGTTCATTTCCGGGCTGAAATCAACAGTTCCGGAGTTGTTTCAATTTGATTGTGAGTTACCGGAAGTTGTTGATGAGACGATGGTCGAAAGGGAAACGAAAATCCAGCAAATTCCATTGGTTGACCACTTCGAGTTCCAGTGATAAGGCTGGTGATAAGAGGACGAGGAAAAGTGCGTGTCGTAACATCTGGAACAAAAAAAAAGTTGCGATGGCCGGGAATCGAACCCGGATCAACTGCTTGGAAGGCAACTATGCTGACCATTACACCACCATCGCACACGCAATGGCGATGATTGATCAGTACAAGGTCACAACGATGTATTACTGGTTGTCTACTTTTTATTTTTCAAAAACAAATTTTGATATAAAGTCGTAAGTAAGGTTTCTAGGTCGTCCACTATTGTTTACTATAAACATAAACATAAATAGGTTGAGGTATTTACTACTGTACGGTTTAAATACCATTTCTTTGTCATTAATGACATAAAGTAAATTATTTTTATTATCTCTATTAGTGTGGACAGAGATAAAACAGATTTATATATGTTTGTCATGACGTTATTAATGAGTACTACATAATAAATTCTAGTGCATACCAATTCCTTGAAGCCTTTAATTACATAAAAATGCAAAAATGAGTAAATAAAACTTGTAGAGCAAGTTTTATTACACTTTTTTCAAATAAATTGAGTAAATTAAAATAATTTGTGTTAATTATTAGCAATAACTTTGAACTAGAAATAAATCACATGCAACAATTACAATTACAAAAAAAATAGGTCAATAGTTTAAAATAAAATTTTTTTTTGAAAAATGATTACCCGCCACTGGGCTATAAATTCTGTTGTAACTATAACAACTTTTATTTTTGTTACTTTTTGTCACCATGGTTACATACGTAATTCTGTGCGTTTCTATAGCAACTATACAAACCTAGTCACATGTGCGACTCGTCGAGGAGACTTAAAGGTTCTTAAGGATATTTTTATTAATCTTTAGATTTTCTTATTTATTTTTAGCATTGCAAGTTGTGGTTTGTTTTAACTTTGAACTCGAAAACTAAATCAACTGGAATTAAAATTTATAAAGATTTCTATGTCTATTTAAAAAGAGAAATGAATAACAAAAAAAACAGTTTTAGGTTAAAAATTGTAACAATTACAATTAAGGATAATTATATTGTAAAAAAAGTTTCATTATTGAGAAAAAAATTTGACCCGCCACTGGCCTGAATATTCTGTAGTAGCGTTTAAAGATTTCTATTTTTATCTAAAAACAGATACAAAAACACAAAAAAATAGTCTTATTTAGGTTAAAAAAAATGTAACAATCACAATAATTTATGATCTGTTGTAACTATGACAACTTTTATTCTTGTTACTTTTTCTCACCATGGTTACATGTATAATTATGTGGGTTTCTATAGCAACTAAACAAACCTACTCACATGTGCGACTCGTCGACGAGGAAAAAAGTTTTTTTTTTAAGATAAGTTTTTATTAATCTTTAGTTTTTTTTTATTTAGTTGAACACCAAATTGTATGTTTACCATAAATTTGTGGTTTGTGTTGAACTTTGAAGTCCAAAACTAAATTCACTGTAGCAAAATTTGAAAAATTATAATAATTTTTTTTATTTCTATCTAAAATCATTTTTATTTAGGTAAAAAAATGAAGCAGTGCAATTCCAGGATATTGTATTATAAAAAATATTTAACTATATAAACCTATACTCACATGTGCGACTCATCGCGGAGAAAAAAGGTTTTAAAGAGTATTTTTATTACTTTTAAATTTATTTATTTGAAAAATTAAATGCTTGGAAAAGTGATATAAATCCGGTGTAATTATTTTTTAAATTCAGTGTTACGAAATGAAAACTCGATTTACTGAAGCGGAAAGGTCTAAACAATGCTACAAAACGGTTTATAATTGTATATATTCTACCATAATTAACAAATTATTTAAATATAGTTTGTAATTATAGACAAGTCGTGATAGAGCTTTGCGATAGGGCCCGTACCTGATTCACGCTTTTCCATTGTTATTTGTAATTTTTACAACTTCCTAAATAAATATTTACCATTGTATTAATTTATAATAACATTATTCAGAATCACTTTCTCTCTCGACACGCGTGAGTAAAAACATAACAATATAATCAAAACTTACAATATAGTTTAAATTCTCGAAATTGTCTCTTATACAATCCTTGACAACATTCAAGTTCATCATAACACTAAATTTCATTAATCGACAATCCGGTGTAGACATCGAGTTATATAACGAAATGGAGGTCATTAACTATCCCAACTGAAAGTGTTTTACTTTCGTAACATACACATTCTAAAAAACGTAGCAGGTCCTGACAATTTTTTTTCGAATGGGAGAGAAAAATTGACACATGGCTAACCTTGACAATCCTCCGCATTTGCATATCACTTGCACAATTGCAGTATTTACCGGACTTATTCATGCAAATCGTTGTGATTGATAAACAATAAATAAAGGAAGAAAAATTGCCATCAAAGTGGCCTGTGACTCTAAAATCAAGTTGGCTACAATTGTCAATTCGTTGCCAACCTATTCAAAGTCAGGGACTACCTTGATCAGAAATATCACCATGTCTGGTGATTTTTTTTTAAATTGAGGATTCTCTCATAAAATGCTAATAAGAATTCTAATAAGAAACAAAATTCGATTTTTTAATTAATTGATTTAGTAAATTAGGACAAAAATATTGACACTGTTTTTTGCATTTTTTGAATATTTTGCACGTTTTGATCCAAAAACTTAATTATTTTGCTAAACTTTCGCCAAAATAAGTCAAAAAATTAGTTAAAAAAATTGTTTTATTTGTTTTAATAAGATTTTATAGGACAGGCTTAAAAAATCACTAAATTGGGTCAAAAAGACCATTATTTTTGTTTTTTTTTTTTGGAGCGTATTGGTATTTTTTATCCAGAAACAGAACTATTTTACATAATTTCATTAAAAACAAATTTAAATTTACTAAATTAGGCAAAAAATGTTTGTATTTTTAAAGTGTTTAAGCACGTTTTTAAAATTAATAGTTTTTTGAAAAATTTTGCTAAAAATTTACCAGAATGAACATGCAAATATTGAAATTATTTTGGCTTGTTTCGCTCGATTTACTTTGTTTCTAAAGGAAAAATTTATTTGTTTTATAAAACATAAAACACATAAAGTTAAATTTTGTTTGTTTCATTCTATTTAGCTCGTTTTTGAGTTAAAAATGTTGTCAAAAAATAACCTTTTTTAAGACTTTAAGCACGTTTATGAACCGAAATCTCAATTCCTTTATGAGATTTTACTAAAAAAATATTATTTTTGCCTTTTTTGAGTATGTTTCAAGTGTTTTTCAGGTAAAAACGCAAAATTTCGTTAAAAACAAGCTAGAAAGTGAACAAAATAGGCAAAAAATCGTGTTATTTTTGCCTTTTTCTATGTTTTGAGCACGTTTTTGAAATAAATACGAAGTTTCTTAAAAATTTTACTTAAAATTGTCTAAAAATTAGATCAAAATTTATATTATTATCTTTTACTCTATTTGATTCGTTTTTAAACCAGAGATTTATTTATTTTGTAAAATCTTGTCAAAACATGCCTAAACATTACAAAAAAAATCTAAATTGCTGTTATATTGTTTGTTTTAAGCGATTTAGCTTGTTTTGAGTGAAATTTTGTCAAAAAATAAGCCGAAATTGGTGTTACTTAGTTATTTTATTACCCTTTTCAAGTTTTTAAGCACGTTGTTAAACTAAGATTGCGTTTTTTTGCGAGATTTTAAAATTACGTTGTTATTTTCGCTTTTAGTGTTAGCATATTTTTCAGGCAAAAAAGTAAGTATTTCGTAAAATTTTATTAAAAACAACCCAAAAATAGTGTAAGTTTTGCTTTTTTGAGCGTTTAGGCTCGTTTTTAAACCAAGATCACAATTTTTTTGCAAGATTTTGCTAAAACAGAAAAAAACTCAAAATTAAGTCATATTAAAGCAAAATATTTTGCAAAATTTCGTTAAAAACAAGCCTAAAAACGACAGAATTACCCAAAAATTGCTTTATTTTATCCTTTTTCGAGCGTTTAAGCATTTTTTTGAACTAAAATTTAAGTTTTTTTGCGATATTTTGCTAAAAAAAAAAACAAAATTAAAGCAATATTTCTGCTTCTTTCACGTGTTTTACCATGTTTTTTAAGCACAAACTTAAATAATTAATTAATTATTAACCAAGAGTAGTGTTATTTTTGCCTTTTGAGTACGTTTTTGAGCAAGATTTATGTATTAACGCAAACTTTCAACAGTATCAGAAAAATTGAAATCATAATGTCGAAATCTGCTGAAAATAAATTTAGGGAACTTATTTTTTTTGGACTGGCAACACTGACCTTGTTCAAATTTGTAAATCGAATTTACTAGTTTTACAGTATGTAGCGTCCTTGATTGGTCAGTGCGTAACCACACCCTCGCTAAATTAATGAGAAAAATCACGTCATACAACAACTAGGTCGGTAAAAAAGAAAGTATAATTGAAAAATTTATCAGAGACACAAACCCGCCCCGGGTCTCTAGATATTTATTATTGTTACCACAATGGACTTATTCTCGGGTATTTATCTATGTTCTAGTCCACTACACTTGAATTATCATTATTGCAAACACTTGAAAATCATTCGAGTGTTACAAAAGTGTCAAAAAATTATTGGGTGCTTCACCCAATTTTTGCAAAATCATTGTTTGTGAAACGAAATGAACCGAAAAGACACAATCCATAGAATTTTTCAGGTATGGCAAGTGATTCAAGGCCCCATAGACATTCCAGATGTCATTCTCTAGTTGTGGTCATGCGATTCTCAAGTGGATACAATTTTATTGTATAATTTTTACCACGGTCACACGTAACATGGAAATATTTTGTTAACGCAAAATGCAAGTCATAAGTCCGTTCCAGTTGAATCAAAACTGTCAAAATTGAATTGTCAAAATGTAACGTCACATATTTGACATTTGTTGCATCGATATTCCGCATATTTGCCCAGCCCTCTTCACCTTGGCTTATTTTAAATTGTTCTACGTTCACTTTAAGGGCCCTAAGAGACTTATAACGCAATTAAACAATAGAAAATTTTCTGTAATTTTTTTATTATTAAAAGTTTTGCAAGATTTTTCTCATAATTTCATGAAATTGACTGAAACAATCGATGATCACATCCCTGTTGCGGCACGTTTTTATTGGCATTTATGAACCTGACTGAATAATTACACACTTGATGTAATTAGTATCGCACTTTAATTACTTTCATTGCGTTAAATAGGCTTAGCTAATGTCATAATTTGAATTAATTTGATTTAATTAGTTAGTGAGGTTAGGGGATGTTGTGAGTGACAACTTTGTAATTGAAATGAATGTCGAAATGAGCTCATTTTTTAGGTTTAAAGTCGAATTTGTGTAATTAATTGCAATTTGCATATACAGAATTGTGCAACGTTTTTCGACCCAATGAAAGCTAAATACTTGGCGATAATTATTTAAACAGGAAATAAAACGGGGGAATCACAGTTTTGTAACCTTACTAATTTTGTGGGTCGGTCTAATTAATCGCAATTTTGTAACCTGATTATGTGATCAAAGAGTGCAAATTCCTCAGTTATGTAATGAGCGACCTTGAGATGTCCCAAAACCAAAAATTTTGGCCTTTTTTTGGTGTCAGGGGTCGGTCGGTGGAGCGCGAAATTCGATTTACCACAGTTTTTTCAGTGACATTGACGCAATGTAATAATTTCAGGAAGTTTTTTAGTGATAAAAAATGAAAATTTTTCACTCACCCTCACTTGCTGCACGCACTGTTCGCGCACTGCCACTATTTGGCAATAAAATGCCGGCAGATCTTAAGTTCTGGGGCACTTTCGCCGGGCCCCCTCTTTGAGTGATGGCCTCGGCGAGCCCCCAAATCTCAGACACACCCGCCGGGACCGCACTCTTTCTTCCAGTGACCTTAACACCGGCCGTATCCACTTCAGAGGAAGTGGCAAATTTTTCCTCAAAATAGGGGTTTCCCCGGAAGTCATTGTTTTTTCGCCATTCGAATTACTGATTCAAGATAGAAAGTGCAGTATGTGGACGATAAACATGCCCAACATGTCTCCGTAAAGAGATAGCTCGTTATAAAAGTTTCGAAACGTGGATACAAAGTGAAAAGTTACTCTAGATATAAGTCTCACACTTATGAAATTACAAAATTTTTGAAAGTAAAGCGTCTTAAGTGACATAAAGTGGACTGATAAACGATAGCAAAGGTCGAAAAATTGACATTCGAATAAACGAACCGAAAAGAATGTAAAATGATATTTGCTTCCCTGTTTTGTGCTTAGTTTTATGTTTTGCTACAATTTTTTTATTCGATATCTTGGAAACCATTTATGGTGGAGCCTTTTAACCTGTTGCGATGTGTTTAGGGCATGATTTTACGTCTAGAAAACGTTTTTTGTGACAAAACGTTGATCTTTATTTTTACAAAAATAAATCAACAACTCAAGAAAATCGCTCTATAATGTTTTATACACATTTCTCAGTTTTTCACAACGTTTTTGCACTCTTCTAAGTTTTTTGAATCCCTAGGAGTGCATTTGGTTGAATTTTAAAGATCTTAATTTTTTCGATTTTTGTTAAAATTTTCTGCAATTTTCTGTACAGCTAATAACTTTGAAATTTTTTTCGATAACTGTCTTATGTTTGGTATCGTTAGAAAGCACTTTTAATTTTCTATCTTACAAGAAAAGATCATAGTTCTGCGATAAATAGTTATTGAAAAAATTGCTGGTAAAGACAAAAATAGCAAAAAAAAATATTCAACAATAACTTTAAATTGTCAAGAATTTTGGGATTTTCTTGACACCAATCGACTTCCTGGAACATTTTACATAGGCTTAGTACAAAACATAAACTGTTTTCAATATACTTTAGCTGAATTAACACTACCGATAATAATTTAAAAGTTGTGTTAATTCTAATAACTATATTAAAGTAATCGTTTTACTACCACAATAAATATATAATTGTTTAAAACGTCTCAAAGCCAAGATGTTTTTTTATTTTGGTTTTATATTCTTTTTAATTAATAATAATTAATGCTATTTGCGCTCTTGTAAGTAAACAAAATTGTAATTTTTGTGCCAATTTAAATATCTCATTATCATCACTCGTAACATACAACGTTAAGAAACAGCAACTTTTACTTGTCATGTAAATTTCTTGAGGAAATTAATTAATTAACAACGATATTAAAAATGTCTCATTTTCAAATGTCACAATACGTCATTGTGCTGTGATATATTACCAAAATAACATAATTATTATTATTAACAATCTAATACTCGGTATGACACAAATAATATAAATTGAAGAAATTAACGCAAGTGTAACGAATTAAATGCGTAATGAAAGGTATGCCAAAGTGTGGAATTTTTTCAACAAATTAAATTTAGTTATAATCGGATTAAGCAATTTTGTGCCTTCAAACATTTCTAATTAGAGCGGTTAATTTGAAACTGGGGAAAAATCAGTGTATGGTTCGAATTATAAGTAATTTATTGATAATCGATTTGTTTTTCTGCACGTTCACTGGCACAGATCCACATGATTTGGAACTTTTCGATCAAATTATAATTGCAAAAATAAGCAAATTTAATAATTGGAAACGAATAATAAAAGGCACAGTTTTTGGAGCATTATTATTGTCTCAGTGTGTATCATTGGTTCGATTTCCACCTAGTACGAAGAAGTGAACGGATTGGGAAAAAATCCCTTCAATTAGGTCACCCATTGTGCGATTACATCTGATGTAAATATTCGAAAGTTTTGGCGATTTTTTGTCACACATTACGATACAAATGTGGTTTTCGTCTATTTATTGAAATAGATATCGAAATTATTGCTTATTAATTATTAATTAGGTGTTATTATTGCTTTGTCTTTCTAATTTCAATGTTAAAATTTTATTAGTACAACAATCAGAATGTGTTTTAGTGAGTTGAAGTTTGTTTGGTTGACCCTCAAATCATTCGCTGATTTTTTCAGTTTGACGCAAATTAAAATCAAAAATAATTAAGAAACTAAGGTCTCAATTAATGTTTTTTATCGTTTTTATTTTGTTGCATGCCTAAAAAATAAAAAAAACTATCTAGTTTTTTCATGGAAATTAAAAAAAAAAATTAAGTAAAATGCTCTACGACGATAGTTTTCAAGGTATTTTTGACGTTTCCGGACGCTGATTTTTTGGGGGTTTGGAGCATTCTATGTAAAAACCTTCAAGAGTCTGAAACCGTTTTGTTTTTGAGTTATTTTTTATTTTAATTTTTTAAAGTAAAAAAAATTAAATGTGTCTGTAGCTTAAACTATAATTCTAATTAATTTTACGCCATTTAATGGATAATTTGGAGCAGATTTGACAGTTTTTTTATTTTTGTTTTCGGAACTTTAAACTTTAAAGGTTTTATTAATTGTTTTTTCGATTATGAATACACCAAAGGGAAAATCTAACTCTTCTCTTTTTTATGCCTAAATACGATTTCTAAATAATAAATAATCGCAGAGTTACCAATTTTTGAAAAGGAATGTGCAAATCTAAAATTTTCAAAAAATTGTAAGAGTTATACTTAGATATAGGAAAAAAAAAATCACTTGAATAATTTAAAAACGCAATAAAAAAAACATATTTCTAGGTAAAGTAATGACGTTGATACCCATTTCCGGTATAACCAGAATGCCACCATATTGAAAATATTTTTATTGACCAGGATCTAACCGACTATGATTATTAGCAAATTTTAAATAAATATTATTCTCTAAACTAAACTAATGTGGAGTTTAGCCAGAACACCCTGTATAAAATAAATCATTTTGTAAGCAATTAAAGTCTGTAACGCCTTAAAAAAGTTTACAAAATGTAATAGATTTTGTAAAAATAAATCTGACGAATCGGTAGCAAATCATATCTAAAGTTAAGAAATTTAACCAAAACAAAGCATAATATCGCAAAAATAAGTCTAATATGCATTATTTCAATTTTTTAGTAAGATTTTGTCAAAACAAGGCAGAAATTTGGCCAAATTAGGTTAAACACACATAATTTTGCTAATTTTAATAGATATAGGTTTCACAAAAACAAGGCAAAAAACATGTTATTGTCTCTAAAATTAAGTTTGAAATTCAAAACAAAGCAAAAAATTGCAAACTCAAGTGGGAATTTGAGATTATGAAATTTCAGTGAAAAAGTCACTTAACCTGAGATCTTTTGCCAAGATTATTAAGAAACAAGGTGTTAAAAAAGGTTTGTACAATATTTAAGGAGGTAATAGTATAGAGTTTTTACAGAAAAAAACTTTAATTTGGACACTTTGTACAAAAAAGAAAAATTCTGATATATGTACCTATAATTCTTTTTTAAAATTGCCGCTCGGGCGCCTAAAATTTAACTTGTGGTTCCACCAACCAGACAACAATAAAGTAACCAGAAAATTAAAATTTGTCAATAAAAGAAAACGGGATAAAAATATAAATAATAAAAATTTGCTTGAGATATTCGTTATCACATATCTCGCTATGATAAACATTTGTGCGAAACGTCTCTGACAACAAACCGCGACATTATCAGTTTTGGAAGGTCGTCACCAGTGTATCCAAAGTGAACACAAAAGAAGTTATTTGGGGGGTGTCATAGTACACCAGAGTTGCTCCGTATGTTGATTGGATAGCTAATGTAACTAGTTACAATGCTACGAGATTTTAAAAACATTTTAGACAAAATTATTTTTTTTTTGTAAAAATTGTTAAGAATGACCTAATAATAAAAGAGTTGTAAATAACAGGTTCTGCCGGCTATCCGGATTAAGCTGGTTCTGCCAAAGTCAAGCATGTGCTAAAGTACTAAACACCTTTAACAAACTGCAGTTTTATTATTAATTTAGAGATGGGAATAATCGTTCTTTTGAATGAACTAGTTCGCGCGAACTAGTTCAACACTAAAAAGAATCGTTCGTTTTTATAGTTCGTTGCAAACTAAATCAAAATGAGACATCGCGAATGAAATGAAAAGCAGAGAACGATTATTCTATGTGAAACAACAAAATAACGTTCGAGAAGTGACAAACTACAACCCCAATATGCAAACTGTTAAAGTTATTGGAAGCGTGAATCACTGTTAGTTATATTTCTTACAAAAAATAAAAGTATTAGGTAATACTAGTTGTATTTTATGGTTTTAGTTTTTTTTGTTTTGTAAATTGCGGCAAAACTGAGTCTCAATGACATAATATTTTGACCTATACCTATGTAAAATGTTCCGGGGAATCGATTGGCGTCAATTAAACTGCAAAATTCGTAGTAGTTTTGAAGTTATAGTCGGATTTAA
>NW_025400984.1:11559930-11608675 GCF_015345945.1 Tribolium madens
TTTGAACGGCGATTACGGCCAAACTATTAGACTTAGAGCAATCAGTCCAACTCCATCGTAATCAGCGTAAGAAAATCTATCGACTGAGGCCAAAGCCAAGTCAATATCTCGCAAAAAGTTTTTGAATATTTAAACGCCGATTACGGCGAAACTAAAGGAGATAGCGCAAAATGATTAGAAAATTTGTAATCAGCGCGTCAAAATCTATCGGATAAGATAGGTTTAAATTGAATCTGAGATATGTTAACAAATTTTTACTTTTTTTTTATTTTGTAAATTGCGGCAAAACTGTGTCTCAATGATATAATATTATTTTGACGTAAACCTATGTAAAATGTTCCGGGGAATCGATTGGCGTCAAAAAAACTGCAAAATTCCTAATACGAGTAGTTTTGAAGTTATAGTCGGGGATACATTTTGCATACTTTTGATTTTATCACAAATTTTCTCGATAACTATTTATCGTAGAACACTGAACTTTTTTATATGCTAATGTCAACAAAATTGCAATAATTTGTGAAAATCCTAAATATTGATCAAAATTTAGGTTTACGATTGCCGTGATAACCCCCGCGACGTGATCGAAGTGTCCCGATGGATGAAAAACAACGCCTTGGACCCCGTCACCAAATCCATTATAGCCCCCCATCCCAACACATACAGTAAACGACTCGCCGAAAAATTAGTCGCTGATGAATTAGAAAATATGAGAGTTTGTATCGTTCGACTTTCAGTTGAAAATGTCAAACAATCTTAACGTCGGCACCACTAGTAAATTCATTGTTTTTGATTAATTTTAAAATAAGCACATTTAGAGACGAAGCACAAAAATAGGGACGAATTCGGTACCGTCAACAGTTTTTGGAAATTTAGAGACAAAAAGTTGCAGGAAGTCAAAAAATATTCATAGAAATGTGAATATGAATATGAAAACATAACCATATACTTAATAACAAAATATCTAGAAACAAAAACAAAAAGCAAACAAAATTTGTGGCTATAGAGGTAATTTGTCGTCCATTAAAAAAAAACTGTTTAGATTGCCAGGATTTGTCACTAATTGTGTGTGGAAAAAACGAGATTTACAGTGGACATAAATAAATACGTCAAGTTGAAAAATTAAGTAATCATTTGTTTATAAAACTTTTAATTTAAACGAAAGTAAGACAAATACATATTTTGATAAATTCTAAAATATTTTTCAAAAAATTTTTACTTTAAAGAATACTTAATCCATTGTTATTTTTTTAAATTACTATAATACAGATTGATTCATATAACCCTGCGAGTCGAACAAACCAAAAATACTTTTTATGTAATTTTGCAACATTTTTAGCTCTGTATTAAAGAGCTAAACGAGCAACAATTTAAAATATTTATTGCAGAATGTGGTAATTACTGTGTTACATATGTTTTACAGGGTGTTAAATATTTAAGGACGTATTAGTATGGACTAAAATTAATTTTTAGAATTTTCACTAGCCGTTTTCTTTTTTGTTTAATCAGATTGCAAATACATCATGTTTTAAAAAACAAATAATCTTACTTTGCGGAACCATGTTTATTAAGACTTTTTTGCCTGTTTTGATCTATACCTTTACCTCCTGAAATATTTTACAATCTTTTTTAAACACCCTGTATTTCCAATTGTGAAAATAAAAAAAAAAAACACATTTAATTTAATAACCATTTAATAACCAATCACAGCAAGCTTTTCAACATTCTTAATCGCATGTTTTGATAAGCGGATGCACAGCCATGCTCGCCCCCAAACAGCCCACAGTGTTGGAAATATAATCATGGAAATTGCTCTCAATAGCCCACATAAGTCTCTTATATCCTGGTACCACCTGAGTCGACAACCTGCACTCCCCACCCTTTTGTACCAAGAGGAAATTCTCAGGTTTGAAGGCAGTATCAGTATTCCAAATGTAAATATCCGACTCTCCCTTGTATCTGAAGAAGATGGCAGCTCCATTATCAGTCCCCAGAAGCACGATCCTAGTCCCGGGAGGCTTAGCCCCCACGTCGACAATTGCCCCATTGGCTTGCCCACTTTGCAAGTAGCAAACTTTGATACTGAAAACTCTAGGCGAGGACAAGTAAGTGAAGTAGAGGACGTTTCCGCAGGATTTCCTCGCAAGGGCTATGTAGAGGACGTCTTTGTTACCCCCAGCACTGGCCGCGGCCGGTAACACAACCCTGTAGCCCTTCCCTCCAAAGACATCATAAACGAGGATCCCCCCAGCCCCCGCATCGCTAGCGTAAACCCACGCTTTCCCGTCCTTGGAATAGTCCACGATCATGTACTGGAAGCGACTCTGGGGGGTCATGAAGGGCGAGAGGTCCACAGTTTTGATCACCTGACCCGTGGCGGCGTTAATCCCGACGATTTTCGGGGGGCATCGCCTCACCGGCTGCTCCAAAGTGTTGCAAATCCCCAAATCCAAAGCCCAGAGGATGTCCAAAGGGTCGAGGAAGATGTCCACAACGTTCTGCAGGGCGTCGCAATTCCCCTCCTCTTGGATGGCCCAACACGGGAAGGGCTGAAGGGTGGCATGGCAACCGCGCTGTTTCAAATTGAATTTAGCAAGGGTGAAAGGGACGCCATGTTTGAAACGCGGAAGGGCCACAATCGCGTCCTCCTTGTAAATCTGCATTCGGGTCCCGATGACGTTCTTCGGGACATAACGTCCGGTTTGGAGGTAGATGTTCTTGGTGGCTTCGCAAGGAAACGCGAGGTTGGTACCACTGAGCTTGTAACTGAGGTCAGGGATAAGGTTCCTGTTGCAGTCACTGCGAACACCAATAGCTAAAGTCGCCACAAACGCAAGAATTTTCCACATTTTGGTACTTGAACTAGTTGACAAGTGAATAACGTCGTAAGCGACTCGCTTATTTTATATCCAAGTTGGTGTTTTTGTTTTGGTCATGTCTCCATGTTTGTTTAGTTCGGCGGCCATGATTGCAAAATTGTTGATTCAGGTTTGGTCAATGACCTCACTTGAGGCACGTCTGACTTGACCTCAGGCCGAATAAAAGCCGCCAAAAAGTAAGGCCCCTCATCATTCACTCCAATCAATCAATCAAGTATGTTGCGAAAAATCGCCATTTTGTGTACTTTAATCGGCGCCATTTTGGCAAGTTGCGACAAAGAGATCGTGAGGCCTGTGGAATGGACTGGAGGCAATTTCGAGTGGCCTAACGGGGCCACCAAGTCCATTTATCGCTCCTCGGGACGTTTTATTCCAAAAAACGCTATTGCAACCCGTGCCCAAATCTACAAAGATGACGTCATTGTGGCCCTTCCCCGGTACAAGGCTGGCGTCCCTGCCACTTTGGCCAAACTATCGTTGAAACACAAAGGATGTGAGGCGTCTTTGACCCCATTCCCGTGCTGGTCCACCCAGGAGGAGGGCAATTGCAATGCGTTGCAGTCAGTGGTGGATATTTTCGCCGACGCCAATGAGGTTCTGTGGGTGTTGGATGTGGGCGTGGTTAATACTTTGGAGACGCCAATCAGACGCTGTCCCCCGAAAGTGGTAGCGATCTCGCTGCGAACCGGGAAGGTTGTCAAGACGTTGGATTTATCGGGATTGGTGGCTCAAGCGTCGAGGTTGCAATACATCGCTGTGGAATACGCCCCTGATGGACGCCCCTATGCTTACGTCAGCGACGCGGCGACTAGATCTATTCTAGTGTTTGATGTTGCTGGGAATAGGGGATACAGGGTGGTGCTCCCGAAGGCCGTGGTCGGGAATGGGAAACGGGATGTTCTCTACATTGCCCTCATCCAAAAGGGATGCGGAAACAATTTCATCCTTTTCTCCTATCTGTCATCGCCTAAAGTCTTCACAATTCGGACGGATTACCTCAGGGCGGGTTGCACATCGGGAAAAATCGTCGATAGTGGTTCCAAAGACGGGAAAATCATCATCCTGGGTACCGATCTTGGTACCGCTGTTTTCTTCCGGTATGAGGGTAAACCGGAAGTGTACCGATGGGACGCCAACCTTCCTCTAGCTCCAGGACTCCCAGTTCTAGTCTACAAATCCAAAAAGTGCTACTTGTCCACACACGCCATCCCTGACCTCAAACGCGAAAGAATGAGGATCCTTGAAAGCAACTTCCCTGACTTTATCCAAAACACTGTAGGCTGTGGAGCCTCACAAAGGGTGACTTTGATGGGAGGCTGTGTTAATCCCAAAAACCCATTACCCGTACACACGTAAACTGATTTATTGTTGATTTGTTGAATAAAGACGATATTACAAGAAAATGTTGTATTTGAGTAATTTTATTAAACGTTTGCTGAGTTGGGGCGACTCCTGGCATAGGTGAGAGGGGCTGGGATTGGCGAGGGCCCAGATCGAGTTTTGAGGGCCTGTATAGAGTTGGGACACGTAAGGTAAAAGCTCATAAGACTGAGCCAAGACGTTATAATGCTCAGCAATTGGGGGATTCCTGTAAGTTAAATGTAGGTTATGCAACCAACTATTGCCCCAATAAACAAGCAAAATCAGTAACATAAGCGTTCTGAACAATATTTTAACAAAGTTTTAGTAAACAAAACAAATTAAGATTGAAATTACGTAATAATCAAATAATGTCAATTATGAAATAAACACGCAAATTCGGACAAAATTAGCGGCGTAAGTATTTAAACTAAAATTTCTAACACATTTTTGGTGTAGAAAATACAAACAAATTTATAATTATTAAACAATAGAGCAATTGAAAGATTGATCAATTGTTGGTTATGCAACCAGCACTTCCCAACTTTCGGCATTAAATAAAAAACAAAATCGGGCAAAATCAGCGTCAGAAGTGTTTAAATCGAGATTTCTTACAAAGTTTTAGTCTGAAAAATGCAAACAAAGTTAGAATTATTAAATAAAGAGTGATATTATTATTAACTGAGAAAGTTTAACTATGACACTTTTTGCAAGTATAGTGTTGTAACAATTTATTTATGCCAGAATATTTTTTCATTGACCGGTTTTGTGTAAAATTTTTAATTAAACGCTTCTTTTTATAAAAAAATAAAAAATCAATAGCAGAAATAGATAAATTACACGAGATTAGGTTTATGAATCATGTGCGATGGTGGTGTAATGGTCAGCATAGTTGCCTTCCAAGCAGTTGATCCGGGTTCGATTCCCGGCCATCGCATCTTTTTTTTACCTTGTGTCCCATCGAACAACCACATAATCACGTGGTATGTAATAACTGAGCCCATTTTTGAAATCTGCAACGAGACACGTCGAGTTTCCTAGTTTTTCTCCCAGAAATGTGACATTAGCGTTGAATATTTCTTCCTCCTGGAAACATTTTTAGCTTGTTTTTTTTTTATTCTTCACTATTTTGGTTTGAAACCTGATTAAAACTTTCGATTTCGGTTAAATCTAATGAAAAAATCCCTCTTTCGTCCCCTCCAGTGAGATACAAAATCGGTTCTTTGCGCCCAAGAGCCACATATTTGGTTGAAATTGGTAAATTGGTGTTTGGGGCTTCTAAATTGATTTGCCACCACTTGAATTCAGCCAAGGAAAATATTAGTAAATTGCTGGAGGCGTCTAAACCGATGTATGCTTTTGGCCCATCCACCACTAAAGAATTAAAGCTAACGTTTTTAGGTGCTTCTAAAGTGAAATTAATTTTTTGGAAAATATTATAAATGACAATTTTTGGTAAACACTCCAAGTTGCCTTTGTCTAAAACCCACAAACGTGGCCTCATAGTTTCCATATCCACAGCCACAACATCTTGCAAATGGTCGCAGTTATTCCACGTTTGAAAATCAAGAAAAAAGGGATATTTTCTAAAAATTTCACTTAAAACTGGTTCAAAAACATTTAAAAATTCACCTGGGAAAAATCGGTTGTTCATTGAACCATGACGCTTCAACCAGAGTCGGATTGGTGATATTGTTACGACAAGAGCTTCTTGGTAGCGATAAAAAAGCCCGATTCCCATAAACAGCAACTTGGGACACAAAATAATCAGAAGAAATGTTGTAGTAAGATAAATCCCACCCAAAAATTGGGATCACAACAATCAATAAAACTGGAATTAATTGGCACATTGTTGGGGCTAGCTTCAAGGAATAGTTTGCAAAGTTTAGCAAAATTTTTGCTTGCTATTGCTGCAATTTTCTTGCTTGATTTACAAATTCTTTGATTTCTGAATTAAGTGTATATTGCGTTGCCCACCCTATACTATTTTTAAGCATTATTTTGATTATTACTTAATTAATGTTGAACTATTTTAAATTTAATTTGTTGTCACAGAAAGCCACTTTGTGTTTTTGTTCCAACTTCCCATATTTTCATTTTTAAATAATTAGGTGTATATTGTGTTGTCTATCTTACATTATTTTTTGAAGATCATTTTTATTTAATACTAATTTAATTAATTTTGTGTTATCTTTAATCAAATCTTTTGACAAAGGGAGTCACCCTTCATAATTAATTCAAGTTGATAACCCCAACAAGGGAATTATCCTCACTTCCTTAGGCACGTTGCGGGACAATGAAAGGATTATTTAGGGCGAAGGGCTGAAGCAAGAGCAAGAAAAGGGAAAATAAAGTAATTTCAGCAAATTAACAGTTTATTCTTAATTTTTGCATAATCACTCATTTCCCAACTCTTCCTTATCACAACCTAGCGTAACAATTATCAAAACACCGAAATAATACCATAAAAAATAAGATATTGCCATAATCTTTAAAACCTGCTATATTTAGTTACAATCAACCATTACAACAACTGTAATGAAACAAAAAAACGATAAACTCGAAGCGATTTATGTCCAACTTTGCTGTTTACCGGGTTGCTGATAAACAAGCAAAGACTTTGAACCGGTTTAATATTTTTTTATCTATTAACACAGTGACAATGGCAGCGAAAAGTTTAGCTCGGTTTGTAGTCTCCAGAATTTCAACCCCTATCTCGAATAAGGGATTCGTGAACAACCCCAACGTCAAATTTTACAGCGGTGAGTGTTTGAGGTTAGGGAGACTTTAACCCAAGTTGGTCTCACCCAATTACCCAAAAATTAAATATCAAGGCCCAGATTTACATAATTAGAACACACTCAGAAGTAAACAAAGATTTATTAATTTTTCGACTTGTTATGAATTTTCAGACGCTCACATGCTACGTCATTGGAGTTAATTAATTTTTAATGTATCTTGGTGGAAAAAATCGAAAGAAAAATCCATTTGAAGGTTATAAAAAGGTCAACTGTCACTGTGACAGTCAAGTTATATACAGGGTCGATCAACGAAATTACACCACCAAACCGACAAAGTGGCGTTGATTATAAATATTATATTAAAAAAATATATATTAAAATTTACAAAACCGTTGTTTGCTACCCTGAACCGGCCCTTTTCAAATGAATGGGATTTTGAATTTTTAATAATTCTATTTGTGGAAAAAATTGAAAAAAACTAATTTGAAGGTCATAAAAACGTCAACTGTCACTTTGACAGTTAGATAAACGAAATAAAAAGATTTAATTTTTTCGACCCGATTATGAATTTTGAAACGCTCACATGTTACGTCATTGGCCTTATTTAGAAAGGAACAAGATTTTGTACTTTTATTGAGTTTTTTGTGGAAAAAATTAAAAAAAATCAATTTGAAATTTAAAAAACGTCAAGCGACAACATGACAGTTCAGTTATACAGAGTGGACGAACGAAATTAAAAGATTTAATTTTTCCACCCGATTATGAATTTTGAGGCGTTCACATCTTATGTTATTGGAGTTAATTAGAAATGTACAAGATTTTGTATTTTTAACAAGTTTATTGTGGAAAAAATTGAAAATAATCAATTTGAAAAACGTCAACTGCCACTTTGACAGTCAAGTTGAACGAAATTAATTATATTACGTCATTGGAGTTGATTAGAAATGTACTTTTAATCAGGTTATTGTGGAAACAATTGAAAAAAACATGAATTTGTAGGTTATAAAAACGTCAAGTGTCACTTTGACAGTCAAATTATATACATAGTGGCTGAACGAAATTACACCACTAGCCCGGCAAAATAAAAACTTGTCGTATTGTAACCTTCACGAATTAATTTAAACGTTAATTAATGTTAATTGGTTTCCAGTTCAAAAAAACTTCGAATTTATTAAAACGCACAAAACCGGAGCTCGCAACAACGTGGGGGTGATAACCCTGAACCGGCCCAAGGCCCTAAATGCCCTTTGCAACGGTCTTATGCAAGAAGTGGCCGATGCTTTGGACGTGTTCGAGAAAGACAAGGAAATTGGGGCTATCATAATCACCGGTAGTGAAAAAGCTTTCGCTGCGGGGGCCGACATCAAAGAAATGCAAAACAACACTTATTCCCAATGCGTCAGTGGCAACTTCCTGGCCCATTGGAACCGCGTCTCCGAGAGTGTGAAGCCCGTGATTGCGGCCGTCAACGGCTACGCTGTGAGTGTAAAAATTGTAAAAAAAAAAATGATTTTTTATTAATTTTGGCAGCTGGGGGGCGGTTGCGAGCTGGCCATGATGTGTGACATCATCTACGCCGGCGAGAACGCCAAGTTCGGACAGCCGGAGATTTTAATCGGGACCATCCCCGGCGCGGGGGGCACCCAGCGGCTGACGCGCGTGGTGGGCAAGTCCAAGGCGATGGAGATGGTGCTCACGGGGGACCAAGTGCCGGCGCACGAGGCCGAGAAAATGGGGCTGGTTAGCAAAGTCTTCCCCGTCGATAAACTAATGGAGGAGGCGGTCAAATTGGGGGAGAAAATCGCCAAAAACTCGCATCTGGTTAATGGGATGTGCAAGGAGTCGGTCAATACGGCCTATGAGACCACCCTGAGAGAGGGGCTGCATTTTGAGAAGAGGATGTTCCACGGGACCTTCGCCACCAAGGACCGCAAAGAAGGGATGACGGCGTTCGTTGAAAAACGGGCCCCCAATTTCACAAACGAATAGTTTTTTAATTTTTAATAAAGAATATTGTTATTCAATGAGGTTATTGAAAAAAAAATTGAAGGTTATAAAAACGTCAACTGTCACTTTGACAGTCAAGTTCTACAGGGTGAATGAACGAAACTAAAAGATTTAATTTTTTCGACTAGATTATCAATTTTGAGGCATTCATATATTATGTCATTGTTAATTAATATTAATTGGTTTCCAGTTCAAAAAAAACTTTATTTAATTTATTAAAATGCGAGTTTATTATGGAAAATAAAAAAAATTGAAGGTTATAAAAACGTCACTTGACAGTCACTTTGACAGTTAAGTAATACAAGATGGATGAACGAAATTAAAAGATTTAATTTTTATGAATTTTGTTTTGGAGCGCTTACATAATTATTACGTCATTAGGGTTAATTAAAAATGAATAAGTTTTCACATTTTTAATGAATTGTAGAAAAAAAAATTGAAGAACGTCAACTGTCACTTTGACCGTCAAGTATATGTCATTGGAGTTAATTAGAAATGAATGGGTTTTTGTATTTTTTTTTTTGTGGAAAAAAATAAAAAAAATATCAATTTAAAGGTTATAAAAACATGAACTGTCATTTTGACAGTCAAGTTATACAGGATGGAAGACCGAAATCAAACGATTTATAAAACGAGTAATTTTTTTAATAAAGAATATTGTTCTTTTTCCGTGTTTAGTGACCTTAACTCGAGGCCAGTCTCTTCAAATATCCAACTCCCAGTTGAGCGATTAGTAGTTTTTTGCGATGAGAGGTGTAAACACGCAAAAAGTTGTCTTGTTTGAAGTCGGGGGGGATGTTCTGGGGCGCGTGGCCAAGTCCCTCAACTACCCCTCAGTCCAAGCACTGAAAAACGACGTTTTCGTCCTGAAAGAGTGGATGAAAACGCAGCCCCATCTACCGGAGATTATGGGTAACTTTGGCGTTTATTTTGTCCAAGACTGCACCTGAATTTTAGCTGAAAAAATGATTGAGAATTTCCTAATCTTGAACAAGGGTAGTATCGAGTTGACTAAAGAAAAAATCGATATGTACTACACCGTGCGCTCACATTTACCCGAAGTTTTCGACGAGAGTAACCCCAAATTGCCCGAAATGAGACAAATCGTTGACGCAGTGTATTTTTTTTTTAGAACTGAAATTTTACCCAAAAACTCTAGTCATGTTGTAGCGTTACCGAAACTGACCAAAGAAATGTTCAGGGTGTCTTTTAGTAAAATCCGCAATACTGAGCTCATGGAAAAAATTGATTTCAATAAAGTGATTGCTCATTTGGTGAATTGTCAAGAAATCCGACTTTCTGAAGACGTAGCCTTTGGGGATATTTTTATCGTCGATGCCGCAGATGCCTCCTTCAATTTGATGTTAAAATTCACACCCAGTATATTATACAAAACCCTGATTTTGATTTATGAGGTAATCAATGTTTTGCCACCACATTTGTTTCATAGCATTTTTAGAGACTTTTCTCGATGCGTCTTAAAGCAGTCTACGTTTTTAACGCCCCTCCGTTTGTGGAAAAAATCGTAACAATTGTTAAAGGCTTCATAAAACCAAAAATGTTCGATAGGGTAAGTTTTATTTAGGTGAAAAACACAAAATAATGGTTTTTAACAGATACATATTTATCCGGACAGTAGTTTTTTGCTTAAATGTTTTGACAAAGAACAAATCCCAAGTGATTACGGCGGTGAAGAGAAATCGCTTTGTGAATTACAAGGTTTTACAAGAATTTTTAGTTAAGATGTTGTTAACAATTTTTTCTAGAATTAGGCAAGTTGAAAAGAGTAGAATATCAAGAACGTTTTGACAAATTGGATAATCTGCGAGTCAATGAAAAGTTGAGACCTGAAAAACTGATAAATGATGAAAATTTGGGCTTTTATGGCAACTTTAAAAAACTGGAAATTGATTGATGTTTATTTGGTTGCCTACCCGACAATAATTTTATTAATTATATAATAGTTTAGTAATACTTGCTTTGGATATTACAATTAGCATAGAATGCATATAAATGTAAAAATAAATAAAAACTTGTTGTTTATCCATTTGTTGGTTTTTATTTTCAAATTTCGGGTTTTGGTATCTTGGCCACTTTTTTTACTTGTTAAGCACACTTAATTTTAAATAAAAGTTTCATAAAATCCAGGTATTCTGGAAACGTCAACCAACACAACAGACCAATCTCCAAATTTAGAAGAGTACGTAATAGCTTTTTTCTAAAATGATTTCGGAAATATTGAAAAAAAACCTATTAAAAGACGCACCCCTTGCGTTGCATTTTTCGATATATGTTCATAGAAAATTTTTGTTTTAAAAATGAATATTCATCTCCTGTTTAAATTTGTAACAATAAAAATTATTAAAAATTTATTTTATTTTTGTTACTTTTGTGAGTTAATTTGTATTTTTTTATGTTTAATTAGGATCTCTTATTTCAATTTAAAATAAAAACGTGTACTTAGAGATTTTTGCTTTTTAATCCGTCTTCTTTAATTTCATTTTCATGGACCAACCTATTTTTTAGCAAATTCGATAGATAATTGTCGAAATGGCAACACGAAAATATTATGTATTACCTACATAAAGTTATTTTTAAAAAACTATCCAAAAAGTGAAATAATATCAATAAAAAACAAAGATAGAATTTTAAATCAAGTTAAAAATTTTGTATTTGTTAAAAAGAAAATTGACCTGTTCGAGCATTTTTCCAAAACAAAATATTTTCAGTTTTAATAAATAAGATTATTCTATAATTTTGCCGCTCACTGTATACCTACCCTCATCATTTAATTTTTTTTAGATAGCCCCCCCCAAAATTAATTCCTGGATCCGTCCCTGCATCCTTGGTCGAATTTCGAATTTGAACGAACAGTCGTAGCGGTAACGTTGTTGTGTGCGTGTGTGTGTGTGTGTATAATTGTGTGCCTTTTTGCCGTCTACGTTTGTTAGTAGTGTGATTTGAAATTTTTTGTTTGCCAAAAAATTATTTTTGTTTGAAAATCTCAAAAAATTCAGTTTTCAAACAAAAAATTTCAAATTACACTACTAACAGACTGGAGAAATACGACGGTCTGGTATTGAGGAGAGCCTCCTTTTTGAGGGCTCGAGACCCAAGCATCTTGGCGTTCAATCGACCTTTAATTCCGGGCCCCAGGACGAATTTAGATAAGGAATTCGCTGAAGAAACGTCTCAAGGCGACAACCAGGTAAAAACTTTAAGGAAAAACACTCTTTCTTATCATTTTAACGAATGATTTTGAATTTCTTTCTGAGGTGATTTGTTTGTTCTTAAAGTTTGAGTTCAAGTGAAGAAAGCTGCTCGGGCGATGAAGATTTGAGGGTTAACTATAATGTTGAGTGTTTCTTCTTTGATTGAGTGATTGTGCACTAGCATATTTTACAAATCTAATTAAGATCTCTAAAATATGTGTTGTTTTTTTAGCCAGAAAATATTCGGGTATTTTTGCGTTTGAAAGACGGCCATGATCTTCAGGACTTATACCAAATCGATGGGAACGTCCTCACTTCAAAGGTCCCGAGGAACATTAAAGAAGATGATTCGTTGAATAAAATGTACACATTTACAAGAATATTTGGCCCTCAAACTACGCAAGGAGATTTCTTCAATTGTGTTGTGAAACCTAAAATTTTTGATTTTATAAATGGCGAAAACTCGACCCTTTTTACGTATGGCGCTTCAGGCTCTGGTAAAAAATTTGGAACTGTTTCAAACAGCGATTTATGTACTGAATTTTTAGGAAAAACTTTTACTGTGACGGCCACACAGAAAAAACCAGGGATAGTTCCAAGGTCTTTGGACTATCTCTTCCGCAGTTTGCCCAGTAATCCTCCTGCAAAGCCAACACCTGCAGGAACTGTCAAACCATTAAGTGAGTCCGAGTCTAAGACGGAAAAATTGCTCTGCAAACATCTTCTTGATTCGTCTTCAAGGTCGGGAGATCGGACGCAACAAGTTGTGATCACCTACCGGTAAGTTCGATATGTATTGTTTAGTCCCACATATTACCTGTTTTGATTTACATCTAAGAAAACGATTTTAACAAATAATTTCATTAAGTACTTGTTTTTAACACAAATTGGTCAAATTGGCCACACGAAATCAATTTGATGAAATTTTGATAAAAAATAGAAGTAGTGAAATAGTTATTTATTCGACGAGTTTGAGTGTAATCGGACTCTTTATTTGACCGAGTGGATTTTTAAACCACGAGGTGGAATAAAGCGTCCGATTTACACTCAAACGAGTGGAATACAACATTTTATTCTTCGAATTAGAGTCAACAAGGCTTAAACTTGCTTTAAATCTGTTAAAAATAATTTGACGTTTTGTATTGAAAAATGCCAAACAGTTGTCAAAACTTCCTTACACGGGAGAAAAACCGTAAATTTTGACAGTGTCGAAGAATAAATTAATTTGAAACAATAACTTATAAAACATTCATTTAAGATATCATATAAAATCAAAAAGGATTGTAGTCGATAAAATTATTAGTTTTTTTAATTTAGTATTATTTATTATTATTCGTCTTTGACTTTGGACTGGATCTCTTAGACTTTTCTAAAAAACTATAAAGTTTTAGACGTTTCATAGTTTAATCCGATTAGTTTACAAACTACTTTATCTGTATTTGTTTTATAACAATAACTTTGTTGAAATATAGTCAATTTTTTTTTCTTACCTAATTCATCGGTTTTTTCAATAAACACTGTTTTGACGTTTCAAAAGTTAAAAAAATTAATTAAATATCTTTCAGTATATGAGCTGACAATTTTAGAATTTTTCTAAATGTCATGGTATATTTTGGACTTTTCAATTTTAAATTAGAAACCTTATTTTTTTTATAATTTAGAAGGTATTAGTTTTCGTGGTACTGACATGTGCAATATGTTTTACTTTTACGCAAAATTATTGTTTAAAGAAGTTTGAAAAGTTAAAAAAAATAACAAAAGTTAATAAAATCTCTTTGCGTGTCATATAAGACAATGTCATTATTGCAATATCAAGAAGCAGCAAATTAAAGGAAATATTGCCAATATTTATTTTAATTATTAATAAGAAATGACTTTAGTGTTGTTAATTTATTTTATTATTTATTTATTTATTTTTACTTTTAATAAAATTATTGTTAACGTTTTATTGACACTTTGCAATTATTTTTAATAAAAGTAGAACATATTGAACAAAAAAAACTAATATCTTTCAAACTATAAAAAATTTGGGTCCCTAATTAAAGTTGAATATAGCCCAAAATATACACGCCCTAGACAAAAATTTCATGTAAAATAAGATACCAGGAACATGGAAAAAATGTTTAAAAATTTCTCTGTCAAAAAATTTTGACATTTATTTTTTATCTGACATTTTTTATGTCTATTTAATGATCTGATGATCTTGTATATGTTTTTTTTTTTATAATTATTTAGTAAAGGTACAAACATTTTGCCAATAAAAGCTAGAAGTAACATTAAACGGAATTACAATTTAGTATACATCTTCCTTGTTTCCTCTTCTAATATCCTGTAGCAAAAAAACTTGGAAAATTATTTTTCCAACAGAAATAAATAGATTGAAAGTGCAAAATTTAAACTCATAACTTCGAAATTTTTGTAAATAGAATTTTTTTAACATTTTTACTATGTTTCTGGTATCTTACCTTACATGGCACGAGTTCTGGCGCACCCTGTATGTACTATGACATTTAGAAAAATTCGAAATTTGTCAGCTTATGCTATACTGCCCGCCAAAATTTACCGGACAACTAACACGTTGCGATTTTTCACAATGCAATATTTTTGTTATTCTGTGTCGGATTTCGACGAATTTTTGTTTGCATTAGAAAAAAAACTTTCTAGATCATTGTAATTTAATTCAATAACATTTCTAGTTTTGTCTTCTAAATGTGATACTCAAAAGACGAAGGCACTGTTTTTTTACTTTTTTATACTGAGCTGTGGTATGCGAGCGACAGAGACAAACTTAATTTTTTTACTGATTTCACATTATCGCCTATTCTGAATTATGTACCACAATGGAAATTTTGGTGAAAAAATTGGTAGCAGCTTGTCTCCATAGCCACAAATTTTATTTGCTCTTTGTTTTTGTCCCTAAAAATTTTGTTAAAAAATTATGGTTATGTATTCTTTCAAATTGAGATGTTGTCAAAATTTTGACTTTTATGAATCTTGTGTGCCTGTTTGCTTTTTGAAAACTATATTGAATACCTGAGGACAGACATCATTACCTAAGATTTAAAGACAGAATTCAGTGCTAATAATTTTGATAGAAATACACCGCTAGTAAGTACAATGTTGTGGACAAAAATGAGGTTCTTGTACAAAACTGTCAATCAACGCAGACGACGAAAATTACCATGAATGAATTTACTAGTAGTACCAACGTTAAGACTGTTTGGCATTTCCATTAAAAAAAAACAGACTTTAGAGACCACAAAAGTTTTTGATTATTTTAGTAATTTAAGATTATTTTCAGTCATGAAATATGTGTAACATTTTTTTAATTCTTTTAAGGGCAATGCAGCAAAGACTCAGTAATGAACCCGTTGCTGTACTGGAAGGCCTCGACGAACTGTCATCGATCACCGTTTGGACACAGCAAGCAACTAATCTGTGACGCTTTGCTGTCTATACTTTTCCATTTCAGTCTCCAGTTCTTTTATTCTTTCCTTTAATTGGGTGTTTTCAGTTAGGAGTTCCTCCACTACCCTATAGCTTTCAAGGTTGGCAGATTCACTCACAATTGTCTTCGGCGCACTGCTCGTTGATTTCTTATGTTCAAATGAAAGTTCATCGTCTGAAGATGAACTCAATTCAATAACAATGTCGCTTTCCAACTGTTTTATTTTTTCCTCATAATGCGTCTGTAAATTCTTCAATTTCTCTTCGTAACGCCTTCTAACATTTTCTTCAGCAGTTTTGACTTGTTGCTCGGCATCGTTTCTCAGATCCTGAAGGATTTCATCGTAGCCATCTATCAAATACTGCCTTTCAATTTTCAGGTTCGCTTCGTATTCATTCTTTTGACTTTCTAGTTCCGTTTGCAACAATAAAATCATTCTTCGTTCTTCGGTGCAATTATCTCCACTTAAGATCTCTGCTGGCTTTTTTATTGCCCCTCCTTCTTGTCTACGTTCGACGACTTTTATTTCGCTAGCGAGGGCAGAAATCTTAAGGACATGTTGTGACTCGTCGAACATTTCTAGTGATGGGTTTATCGTCACAATCATCGCAATGTCTTCGAATCCAGAAAGAGCATTTTGAAATAATTGAGTCAACTTGGATTCTCTAAAAGGCACCATCTTGTTATCATTTGCCTTCTGGGAGTTTCGCACCGCTAAAATACATCGATTCAAAACTATCAACGAAGTATTGATTGATGTTGTTTGACTCTTTGAGTCGATCTCCCACATTTAATGTTTTTTTGCTGCGTTCGGAACCAGCTAGATCGCAAAAATTGAAACAATTATATTTCAACGTAAGAAATCCAAACCACTGATGCCAATTGAGCACGACAAATGTCGCCAGACATGGATAATGACGTTTTTTGGTGTTTTAAAATTTAATTTTATTGTTTAATTTTTTAGTTTTTCAAGTAGTAATTTGAGTGTAAAATGTTAAAAAGTACCTTTTGTTTGTATCTATTTCTTGTTTGATTTTATAAAATTAAATAAATTCAAGTATTGATTGGTATTTTAGCCACTGCTTTCTTTTTCTGTCAGTTGTCAAACACACTTAACCTTAAATAACCACGTGAAGTTTTTCAAGTAGTAATTTGAGTGTAAAATGTTAAAAAGTGCCCTTCTTGCGAAGCTCCAGAAGAGTCAGCAGAAGAAACATGACTTGGTTAAACAAAAATTCCCAAAATCGGCCACTAAAATCGTGACGAAACAACATAAGAAAAAATCAGAAAAAGTGGCCTCTTTTAATGCCTTCGACGAGAAAATAGTGACCAAACCACCCCCAAAATCAGCCAAACTCAGAACTCGTCGCAAATCAACAGCCCCCCCCGTGGACTTTGACGACGAGATCCGCGATTTGGGGGCGAAGTTCCGCGTGGACCCCTCCGCCGTCCGTCAAGGCGTCCAGGGCTTGATTAAATTCACATTAGAAAATCCGAAATTGCAAAACAGGCTTTTTGACGACGACCAATTCCCGATTTTTCTCCAAATAAACAGTATTAAAGTGGCGAAGGGGCACCCGAAAATCGTCCGGATCCCCCTTAAACACTCCATGTACACCCCCGATAGCGAAATCTGCTTGATTGTGCCCGACGTGAAAGGAGTCCCAAATAAAAACCACGACGAGCATTTGGAGCACTACGAGAAATTGCTGAGACAGAAGGAGGTCACCTGTATCAAAAAAGTGATGACGTTCCACGAGTTTCGAACCGAGTATGAGACTTACGAACTGCGGAAACGCTTAGTCGAATTGTACGACGTTTTCCTCGTCGATGGGAAAATCAGCGGGAAAACGGTGAAAAAATGCGGGAAAATCTTCTACCAGAAGCGAAAAATCCCAACTTCGATTAAACTACAGGTGACGAAATTGAAGGAACACATTGAGACCACCTTGAAAAAGACTCCGCTTTATTTGCACACGAAAGGTGACAGTTTTGTGGTGCAAATAGGCCATAGCAAGATGCAACTAGACGAATTGGTTGAGAACTGTTTTTATGTTTTCAACGGCTTGGAGAAGGATTTTTATGGGGGCTTTGGGAATGTCAGAAGTGTGAATTTGTACGCACATAGGGGGCTCACAATCCCCATTTATACAACCTTAAGTAAGTGTGATTTTTTTTAAATCTAGTTTTGTGTTTATTTGTTGTTTTTTAGAGAATCAAAACGAAGTGGAATTTTCCGAAGTTGAGGAAAAAACAGTCGTGGAAACTGTCTCAGGGGAGTTATCTACAAGATTGAATTCTGGGGTCACAGTTGAACCCACTGGGGAAGTCACGGTTTATAAATTGAACGAGAAAAACAAGAGGAAGAAGATAAATACAAAATAACTTTTTTTAATGAAATGTCTGTAATAATATAAACAAGGAATTAATAAAAAACTGAAAAAATAGTCCAAAAAATTATACATCAAATTTTCGTTGTGAATGTAATTGTCAAAAGAATAGTATACAACCTCAGTTAGAATGTCATATAAGAACACATTTCCCAACTCGCCTGTAATATACTATTTTCATTTTAGTAAATTTTGAGTACATATTTTTCTTAGTAATAAACATTATACTGACAAGAAATGAACAAAACAATAGTTTTTATATTTTCAAATGCTTTGAGAAGGGAAGAAGAGAATTCAAAATGAGTGATTTTTAATAAAATTTCTTTAATAATATAAACAAGGAATACATATAATTAATACAAAACTGAAAAAGCCCAAAATCAGTCTCCCCGACTCGTTTGATTGCACTTTTCCTCCCTTTCACGGCAACAGCCTGTGATAATGCGCCTTTTTGCTGCTCTCAATGACATAAAACGAGTGCAATTTCCCATTCCCGGGGAAATACTTCATAAACGAGGCCTTCTTCGGCTTGGCCGGCACATAAAACGTCGCCTTCGCCGGCTTCCTCTCCTTCTCGGGCTTATCAAACACCTCGTTTTGAAAATCAATTTCGTTGCTATCACTGTTACGACTTTTATGTTTCGCGTTGACGATCTTCTTGATGACGGGGATGTTCCAGTGGTAGACTTTGGCTGGTTTGCCGTTGCTTTTGAAGCTAACGGGGATGTTCTTGCGGGGGATGGACTCGGGGATGGCATTGTGGGCGTAGTAATGGGGGTTGGGGGGCAGTTTGATGACGTACATGTGTGAGTCGTCGGAACGGGTGTGGTGGCGGGACTCCACAGCGAGACGTTTGCGGTGGTGGGTGTTGGGGGCCTTGACGCGTGTGAGCCCCAATTTAGTGAAGAGTTCGTGCTTGCGAGGGGGCGTCGAGTCGGACGCCGTGAGGGCCCCCGACAACACCAAAATGAAGAAGAAATATCTGTAACAAAACGGCGGGTTATGCAACCAGTTACACGCCCGGTGATAAAATAAAATGCAAAAATTAACAAACACTACAAGCATTACAACATAACAAACATTACAAGCTACTTGAATAAGATTGAAAGTGTTTAAAAAATTTAATTGTTTAAAAGACAACATCAAAATAATAATAAAATACTTGAAATAAAATGGCGCATTAGGCAACCATTTATACATCTGTCAGTCACAAAAAATTGATAGTTATTGAAAAATTACAAAACGTCTCATTTCGTGTTCTAGGAACTATCTAACTATTTAAAAAACAACAACAATACACAAAATTGTTATGCAACTATTTATATAATTGTCGATAAATTTTTTTAATGTAAAAATTGATTGATAAAAAGATAAGTTATGCAACCAGTTATACACAAGTCAATATTTTAAAAAAATGCCAAAATTGGTATTGAAACATTACAAAATGTCTTATTTCTTGTTCTACAAACTGCTTGCAAACTGTTTGAAAGTCACTACAACCAAATAATTATTTTATTCGAGACTTGAAGAGTATTGACATTTCCATTGCAGTTTAATGAATTATGCATATAGGGAATGCACGACAAGTCTATTTCTTCCATGTTAATGTCTTATAAATCAATAACCTCGGGAGTGGGCAAGCTGTAATTTTCTTAAGGCAAGGCTTATCAGGCAAATTTTTTACAAGTGCAAAAATATGCAAAGTGGAATTGCAATCTTGGCAATAAAAATTAAAAAAAAAGTAATGAAAAAAAATCAAGAATAAATATTTTTGTGAGTTCCGTTATGTAACATGTAACTAAAATTCCATTTATTTGAGGTGAAATGTTGATTCAACATTTACTGATTTACCATTAAATTAAAATTGGTGATATTTTGTACACAAAATCGTTATAAAAATGATATTTTGAACAAAAATAAAAATTGTCTTAATTTAAGAAAAATGGAATTTTTTACAATTTTCAGAATTACAAATTTTTTACTTATTTTTTAACATTTTATTTTGAAAGAAACAAAGCAAATAATGAAATATATCTTTTCCGGTTTTTCTAAAATAAAATTTTCAAGTCTTTATCTTTTAATTGGTTTACAAAATTCCTCTTTTTTTTAAATTATATGAAATAAATAAGAAAAAGAGAAAAATAAATATTTAAAAAATTTTGAAAAAATTTCCATTGTGAACGGTCTTTGGTTAATATGCCAATAAACCAAATAATAATTTGCAAATTACTCAACTTAAATGTTAGAAAATAAATTACAATAAATTACGAGTATATCAAAGATTTGATTTATAAGTTTTCTAGTCCTTTAAATTGATTTTTTAAATTATGTATAACTTGATGTAGAATCGATACGAATGAGGGCACCTTCTCGTATCCAAACTGGCGCAATTTTTGAGTAAAATTCCCTATTATTGTTTTAATCTTTGAACTACAATTGTTCATTAAAACCTCGTCAATAATCTCCTTCTCCCATAACTAATTGAATAAAAAAATTCAAGCTTGAGTCCCCAGAGCAAAAGACCAGTTTCGCCACAACACAATGTATAATTCTCTTGAAATAAAAGCGATACTCGTAACAAAATATCTTGAAACGAAATTAAAATCAGATAAGTCCGTATAATTACCCGAGTCGTCTTAGTCATTACAGAGATGTCTTTCAGACCACCCGTTGACCTTCGAAATGAAATCACAAATAACGGCTTAACATCTCAAATTCCGTTAAAACCGATACTCTTGAAACAAGTACAGTTATTAAATTGGGATTTCACACTTTTGGCCAAAAAATCACAAAAGTTGTGCTGGTTGTATAAATACTCACGATTTCATTTCACCCCACAATCAACGACAGTGTCGATTCTCGACTACTTCACGAAAAAAATCCATAGCTTGAATAAATTCCCTAGCAAAAAAGTGCCATGTCGCGTGCAGGTAAGTGTCTCTTTTCCACACTTGTGCGTCTTGAGCGTTTTTTCAGACTATGTATTGCGATTACGCGTCGCTAATTTGGCCGATAAAGATTTTATCGAAGTCGATTACAACGAAAGCAAATTGAATTATCGCGATTTGATCGAGACTTGTTGCCAGCACTTGGGTGTTGATAAACTCGATGTGGAGAAAATAAGGAAATTGCCTGATGTTACGATACGAAGAGATGAAGATGTGAAACGGTTTAATCGGTTGGAGCATTTGGAAGTGGTTGTTGTCCCGTCGAGGCTGCAGCCGAGCTATAATTACCAACTTTGATACGTTGGAAATTGTTGTAATTCATGAACAAATAAAGTTTTTCTTCTTAGTTTAGTTTTATTATTCCGTTTCCACGAAGTCGTTATGCAAATTGGTGCATTTTAATTAAGTTGTCGGATCTATGCTCGACTTGCACCACTTGAAATTGGAGACATTTCGTTTGGTTTTATTTTGTTTTTTTTTTTTGAAATGAAGTTTAAAAGAGGCGGCCGTAGGGTCTGCATATTACCATAAGGTCATTCCAGGTCGGCTGTGGAACTCGTGGTTCACGTTTCATATGTGATCTCTTTCCGACCAAAGTGTCGAGACGAAGATGGAGGGTGATAATTACGACCAACTGGATATTGTGTGATGTTTAGAGAAACAATTCACGAGATTATTTCGTCATAATTGCAATGGGAAAGCGTCGGGGAGTCTACAAATGCTGACCTAAACTGACCTCAACCAGACGAAAAAATGCAGAGTGCTTGACCCAAATCGGAATTCTACTGTTGGAACTATTTCAAACCTTAAAAATGAGCAGAACCTAGGTTTTTGAACAAAGTGTAGTTTAGGTGAAAATTAAACATAGTTTTGTAAGGTTTTCCAACCTTAAACCTGTGTTCTAGTAAATACTTAAAAAAACCTTAAGAAAACTTAAGAAAAAGGAACCTAGGTCGTGGTTTATAAATTCATAAATTTATCTGAACTGTTGCAGAATAGTGTTGCAAGTTATCACTTAAAAAGGTTCTAGTAGTTGAAAAATAACCAGAGCCTAGGTTTTAATTTAAACCATGTAATTTCAAACCTAGATTTTTGTACAAATTGTAGGTTTAGGTTAAAATTACACTTAGGGTTCTCTCCTGTTTAATTTGAAAAATAAATACATACTCTAGGGTTTTATTTCATTAATAAATTGTAAAAAACTGCTTGCAACAAGTGTTTTACGTGGAAATCTAATAGCACTGAACCCAAAACCCAAATTGTGCTTTAAAAACACGAATTTAAAATTCTAACTTACTTAATTTCAAATTAATTAAAAAATAATAATAAAAAATATTAAATTTTACGGTCCTAGTCTACGTTCTACGTTCTTTATTTATGGACAGATTGTAAGAAAATTTAAGAAAAATGAAAACAGATTGGTAATTAAAAAAAAATCATAAACCTTATTCAGAAAAAATCAAAAATTTCTTTAATAAATTTATTGAGAACCAACTCGGGTTTTAATTGATTTTAATTAATTTTTAATGCTGGAGGTTTTTTCTTTATTATTGACAGTTAAAAAAGTAAAATTTTTATAACTAGAGAGATTAAAAAAATTGATTGCATGATGTAACAAAAAATTGAGATCAAAATTGCAAAAAAATGTAGGTACAAAAAGCGTTTGTATAAACTAAAAATTTAGAAAAAAAATTGAATAAAAACACAAAAAATTGAAAAAAAGCGTTTGTAAAAACAAACAATTGAGCAAAATATCAACCGTGATACCAAAGAATTGCTTGTTCTAGCAAAGAATTGAACAAGCAAAAAATCGCACATGACAAAAAATTAAACATAAAAAGTTTGCAAAAGAAAAAAAAATGACATGAGATTACAAAAAAATTGAAAAAAATTGTTTGTCAAAACGTAAACTGGATCAAAAAATTACTTATGGTAACAAAAAAATGCACATTCTAGCAAAAAATTGAACAAAAAGTGAATAGATTTTTGTTTAAATTCTAGAAATTACATAAATTAGTGCAAAATCCTGAATTAACAAAATCTTTTTTGTTAATTCAGTATTTCATGAATTTTGTAAAATCTGGTAAAGAACCGTAGAATTTAAAGAAAACTAAACCTAGGTTTGGAAACTAAAACTTTTATAAGAAAATTTATCACGGAGTTAGCTTTTATAAGAAAAACTGTTAAAACACTATTAACATATTTTATTTACACAAAGTGAATTGGGAAACCTAAGTTTACGTTCAAAAATTTAGATAAAAATCCCAGTTATTTAATAACTTAACTTCAAGATAATCGTCTTAAATTATGTTTAGTTTTTATTTAAGTTTTATCGACTGTTTTGTTTAATTTTCTTTTAAAACCATATTTAAAACGTCATTTTTTTAATATCAAAGTTGCCATATTTTCCCAATCAAGATCCCCGTGATCTATCAACGTCAGTTTGAAGTTTCCTCATGTCGACCCTAAGACGCGACAAAAGCAAATCCAAATCCAAAGTCCGCTTAACCGATGAACAAATCGAATCCTTCAAAAACGAATATTCCATCGATGATCACGTGATCACTCTCCGCGAACTAGAAATCAGGTAAGCTCCTCCCTCAGCTCCTAACCCCTCCTCTCACCTCCTTCCAGACACAACACCAACTTCAAACGCGGCCTTACGGAAGCCCAAGCCCACGAGCGCCTCCTCCGAGACGGCCCCAACTGTCTACAAGCCCCGCCCGCCAAATCCCGTTGGTTAATCTTGGCAAACTTCCTATTTTGCGGCTTCAATGCGCTATTATGGCTCGCGGTGTTTATGGCTTTGATCACTTTTGCCATAACGAAGTCACAAGGGAGGCCAGCAGCCGAGGAACAACTCTATTTTGGTATCAAGTTTCCAACTCTGAAAATTAACTGAAACGAATTTTTCAGCCACTGTTGTTTTGATTGTCATTCTCTTCACGGGGTTTTTCAGTTTTTATCAAGAGGCCGCCAATGTTGCCATTATTGAAGGTTTCCAAAAACTAACCCCGAAATTCGCGACGGTTATTCGCGACGGCGAGAGGCGTGTCATACCAAGCGAGGACGTTGTCATTGGTGATTTGGTGGAGTTAAAGGCGGGGGAATGGATACCAGCTGATGTCAGAGTTATCAAATGTCAAGCTTTGAAAGTTGACAACAGCGCAATTACCGGCGAATCAAATCCACAAAGTCGTTCCAGCGAATTATCAGATCCTTTAGCTCTCGAATCGCCAAATTTGGCATTTTTTAGCACTTGTGCCGTCGAGGGGAGTGGCATGGGCGTGGTCATTAAACGCGCTGATGATACTCTGATTGGTGCAATTGCTAATTTGGCCACATCTCTCGAAAAAGGACAAACACCAATCCGGAGAGAGATCAACTATTTTATCAAATTCATTACGGTTTTGGCCTTTGGGATTGGGACAATGTTTTTTATTGTTTGTTTAGCCTACGGATATGATTTTTTCACAAGTTTTACTTATTTTATCGCTCTGATTATTGCAAATGTCCCGGAAGGGCTTCCGGTCACTTTGACGGCTTGTATGACGCTTACTTCCAAACGTATGGCATCGAAAAATTGTATGGTGAAGAAATTGGAAGCCATAGAGACTCTAGGTTGTACCAGTGTCATATGTTCGGACAAAACTGGAACTTTGACACAAAATAAGATGAAAGTTGTGCATCTTTTCTATGACAATCAAGCCTATTATGTCATGGTTGACGGGGAATCCCTCGATAAGGAAACCCAAGCGTTTCAGGCCCTATGTCAGGTTGCTGTGCTTTGTAGTAGAGCGACGTTTGTGATTGGTCAAGACCATCTTCCTTTGAATGAAAGAGAAACAATAGGAGATGCGAGTGAATCAGCGTTGTTGAAATGTATGGAAATGTTGTTGGGAAATGTGTCGATGAAAAGAAGGGATAATCCCAAGGTTAGTTTTTTATACAGGGTGTTGAAAAAAGATTGTCAAATTTTTAAGGAGGTATGGACTAATTAATAGACAAAGTTTCAGAGATATAAAATGTGAAAATTTTTAGAATTTTCACTAGAAGCTTCTCTTTCCTTTGAACAGACTGCATATAAATGTTACAATCTTTTTTTAATTCCCTGTATTATGATTGGATTAATTAGCGGAAACACGTTAACGGATTTGTTGAGTTTAATTAATACGATTAAATAATTAAGAACTTGTCGCAAGACAAATCGAAGATTATGACGCGATGTGAGAAACGTGAGAAGTAATTAAAGGTTTCTTGCGAGACGGGTGTTTAAAGTGTCGTTGGAAGCTAAATCGATGCGACTTTTTAGGGAAAATGCATGCATTTTAAATGGGTTTAAACTTGTTCAAGTTTTTTGTCATGAAAATGTATTTCTATTTTATGCACATATTAAACTCTGATTTGAGGCAAATAGAACCTAATTGGGGTTTAAGTTTAAAGGAAAAATAAGATTTTTGGAGTTTTTAGCACACATTTTTCGATATCTTAAACACTTATCCCAAGTATTTATGTACATTTGAAATTATAAAACTATCAAAACTTAAAATTGAAAATACAACGTTCTTTGTAACGAAAGACAAAAATTGCATAATTGTTTAAAAATCTCAATATCTTTTAAGATATCCATTATATGTATAGAAATCTAGCTCCTTGAAAATTTTATTTATGTTTACATATTTGAATTTTTTAGGTTCAATTTTACCAAACCCAAAAACAAAAATAATTATTTGTGAAATCAAAGAGATTTATTTAAATTTTCCCTTAATAAAACTTTTATAAAAATTTTCGATTTTTCCAATTTCCCGGAAACTATTAGTCGTAAAAATATTGTCTCTAGACGTTTTTTATAATTTATGTTTCCTTAAAAAATCATAGGTTTTATTTTAAATAAGAGATTCAAACTCAAAATATTATTTGATGAAAAACCCAGATTGTAAAACAAACCCAAGTATTGGTTTTACATAATATTTTATTGTTTAACTTAGAAGCAAAAACCTTAAAATTTTACAATTAATCCATTTATTATAATACCTAATAAGAAATAACCAAGGAAAAAAAACACAACATTTGAAGAAAAACCTAGGTTGTGCTTAAAATATTCAAACTATTTTTTTGAAAATAAGAAAATTTGTGTCGTTCTAAATTAAATTTTAGTTAAAAGTAAACCTAGGTTTATCTTACGGGTTTTCAAACCCAAACCCAAAAAATCATCCAACATTGAAGTAACCAATTCTAAGGTAAATGTCCGAATGAGACTCGACTACACCTTGTTTTAAGGTTCAAACAACTCGAATGACTCAAATTCATTCGAAATAATTTAGATTTCGGAGTGTAATATTTGCCCATCCATAGTGATTCATAAATCCCGTTGATTATTTCGCGTTTAATTAGGCATCGCAAAGTTGAAATTTTTATTATTTTTATGCAAATCGACGTCACTCGACCGGATACCCATAAATTATAAATTCAGCTACTCTTTTACCAAACGGTAAACATCGTCAAATTAAATAATAAATATCAAACCCAACAGGTGTGCGAAATCCCCTTCAATTCCACCAACAAATACCAAGTTTCGATTCACCAAATCAAAAGCGAATTTGTCCTTTTGATGAAAGGAGCCCCCGAACGCATCCTAGATCGTTGTTCAACAATCCTGCGTTTCGATGAAACCTCATCCCTGACCCAAGATATCAAAAACGGGATTATGAGAGCTATCAATAATTTGGGATTAAAAGGGGAACGTGTTTTGGCTTTCGCCGATTTGCAATTACCATCAGCGATTTATAACAAGAATTACGTCTTCAATGTTGAGAAACCAAATTTTCCATTGACTGGTAACGACTGGAAATTTGGATTAATCCCAGTTTATAATTTTTGTATTAAAGGATTAAGGTTTGTCGGATTGATTTCAATGATGGATCCTCCTCGTCCCGCCGTTCCCGACGCTGTTAGTAAATGTAAAACGGCAGGAATTAAAGTCATCATGGTGACAGGGGATCATCCTATCACAGCCGCAGCGATTGCAAAACAAGTCGGGATTTTGTCCCAACAAAGTGTAACATCTTATGATATAGCATTGAGAAGGGACGTTTCAGTCAGTTTAGTTACTGATAAAGAGAAAAGTATGTGTAATGCGGCTGTTATCACTGGAAGTGATTTGAGAGAAATGACAACGACTGAATTACAAAATAATTTGTTGACATATCAAGAAATTGTTTTCGCAAGGACAAGTCCCCAACAAAAACTGAAAATTGTGGAGGCGTTTCAGAAACTGGGGCACATTGTGGCCGTTACAGGAGATGGGGTTAATGACTCTCCAGCCTTGAAAAAGGCTGACATTGGTATTTTTGTCACTAAATTTCTAATCTTGAAATTAAGTTGGCAACAATGAATTATTGAAATGGCAATAAAATTGTGACACTTGAATTTGACAGCTAATGTTGATTGCCAATTCATTCATGACCTACTTGACAAATTAGTGATCAAAGTTGCCAATTTAATCTCAGTCACAGGCTACACTGAACAATGTTTTTGCCAATTTGAATGTCTGTGTTGCCAAATTAAAACGAATTACAATAACGATCAATGTCGTCAATTTGACTTCAGTCAGAATAAGCTACTTTAATGAGTATCTTTCTTTAAATTTGATACCTAGTTGTATGTTGCCAAATTAATACAAATTACAATAATGATCAATTTTGCCATTTAATTGCAGTCAGAATAAACCAATTTGATCAGATCGTTTCCTATAAATTTGACAGTCAGTGATGCCAAATTAATTTAATACTTTTATTCACAGGCTACATTCATTTTTTTTTCAGTTTGACTGTGATTGTTGCCAATTTAATTTCAGTCAGAATAAGCAAATTTGATCATATTTTTTTTTTGAATTTGACAGTCTCTGTTGCCAAATTAATCATGCATGGTCTACTTGACATTAATGATAAATTTTGCCAACTTAATTTCAATCAGAGGCAACTTTGATCAGTTGTTTTGAATTTAACGGTCAGATTAATTCAATAATGCTCAACGTTGCCAACTTAATTTCAGCTTGATCATATCTTTTGTGCATAGGTATCGCGATGGGCATTGCCGGCACCGACGTGTCCAAAGAGGCTGCCGACATGATCCTCCTTGACGACAACTTCTCGTCGATAGTGACCGGAGTTGAGGAGGGCCGTCTCATTTTTGACAACTTAAAAAAAAGTATTGCTTATCTCCTGACATCAAATGTGCCCGAAATTGTGCCTTTTATTGCTATGGTATTTATAAATATACCACCAGTGATTGGTATTTTAGCCATAATGGTAATTGATGTTGGTAAATACCCCAAAATTTAGACGACCTCTTCTAATTATGTGTGACATAGGGACGGATTTATGGCCGGCTATTAGTCTCGCGTATGAGAAAGCCGAAGCTGATATTATGACACGGCGACCCCGCGACCCCTTTTACGACAAACTTGTCAATCACCGATTGATTCTATTGACCTATGCCCAAATTGGGGTCATCCAGACTTGTGCAAGCTTTGCGTCGTATTTTTTGTGTATGATGGAGCATGGGTTTTTTTGGGGTCGTCTCGTAGGTAGGTAGAAGGGGTCGGGTTTGGGGTCGCCTCAAACAAATTTTTTTTTTCAGGTTTAAGACACGATTGGATCGATAAAGATAAAATAGTTAAAGATTCGTATGGCCAAGAGTGGACTTATGAGGAGCGCAAGATTTTAACGCGGAAATGTTACAGTAGTTTTTTTCTGTCGATAGTATTGACACAAGTGGCTGATTTGATAATTTGTAAAACGAGAAGATTGTCGTTGTTTCAGCAAGGGATGACGAATTGGGTGCTGAATGCTGGAATTTTTGTCGAGTTGAGTATAGCAGCGTTGGCGGTGTATTGTCCCGGTTTGAGGATGTTGTTGCAGTTTGAACCGATCAGTTTGGATATTTTGGTGCCGACTCTACCATTCGCGATTATTATTTTTTCGTTCGACGAGGTGAGGAAGCTGTTGATTAGGAGGCATCCTGGGGGGTTGATCGACAGAGAGACTTATTATTAATCAATTATTTTTATGGTTCAAATAATTTTGGAACTAGTAGATTAGTAAAAGGTTTAAAAAGAAAATCAATGAGTTTCATTTCTAACCTTTGTTTTATAATTTGCAAAACAAACTTTTATTGAAACAGAAGAGGTTGCATTTTAAACACAATATTATGGTTTTCATTTCGTTATCCCAATCTTAAATTTCGGGGTTTTAATAAAAAATTGCTAAAAATAAAATCCAAAAATAGCAAAACCAACTTTAGTAAGCGTTTCAGGGTTTCGTAACATTTTATTTTTTTTTATACAACACTTTGCATAAATATAGCAAAAAGTTTAAACCAAAATTCCTCCAAGTTTTATTTCAAATTAGGTACCTACTTGTTTTTCAATTGATTTTTATTTTGTAATTTCGTTAAATCACAAAAATTAAAAAAAAGAACAAGATAAAACGTAGTTTTCCGGATTTTTGTAAATTTTCAATTTTATATATTTATTTAAGTTTTTTACTTTTAATAGAAAAATTATTTAAAATATATAAAAATGACAAAACTAACTTTTATTACTACAAAATCGATGTCTACACGGTGTAAGCATTCAGTATCTATCAAGCTTTTCAAAAAATTAAATTATTGTGTATTTTTGAAGCCTAAAATTCACGTTACTAAAATTTTTAAAAATGGTATCATTATATTTTATTATTTTGTTAATTTTTTAAGTTGTCTCAAAGTTTATGTCATCAGAAAAAAACATTATAACATTGTAAACGAGGTTTTACAAATTACCTACTGTATAATTTATAATTCCCACATTCCCACATTCCTACATTTTTTTTTAAATATAAAAATCATGAAAAAATCTAAAAATGACAAAACCGACTTTTATTTTTAAAAAATGATTTCTAAACAATTTACCTAATAATTAACCTAATTTTACAGTACCTAATAAGTTTTTCAATAAAATAATTCATTACGTGTGTTTTTTAAACCTGAAATGCATTTTAATCACATTTAAAATAGTGGTTCGTGGTTTAAATTTAAAAAAAAAGTGATAATTTTACAGCAAAGTATAGTCCACCTCTCTCGACTTACATACCCAATTCCAGTTATTTTGTTTTTATAATATTTGATTTTGTACATTTAACATTTGGCTTCGTTGGCAGAAACCCAAATTTTTATTGAAAAATATAAAAAAAATGTTTTTCGATTTGCAATTTTTTTTATTTGTAACACAAAAACTAAAATTAAACAAGTATAACAATATTTTACAAATTCCTATATGGCTTTGTTAATTTTTTAGAAAAAAAAAAAGATAAATAAGGAAATTTGTATTAGTTTGTTGATTTTTGTAAAAAGCGGGAAATGTCAAATATTTCCCTCTTTTAGACCGGCTGAAATAATAATGAGTTGAGAAAAGTCTTCGACTGCATTGGTAATTAGTTCCAAAAAGCCAAACAAGCCTTGACCTCTGCTAAATGTAGTGCTCACCATGTTGAAAATCATTTTCCGTTATTTTTTAGGTGTATCATGCTGTTTTACCTCCAGCGACGCCAATTTATCAACTCTCGAAAAATTCGTTCTAGTCATTGCATATTAAAATTCGAATCTCATTTTTTCCATCATGCATCACGCTCGAGAAGCTTCCTCACATGTGAACAACAACCCGAAAAAGAGACAAATGTGCAGGTGAGCGACCAGCACTCCTCCGAAAAGAAAAAAAATCAATTGCAACTTACCGCATCATCGGTCTTGGAGCACACTTCATTCACGAAATGGGAGTTTTGTGGCACAAATCGTCGTCGCACGTGCTTCTTCGACAAACGCCAAATGGGGAATGCCGCTGCGTATACATATGGTGTTTGGCGGTCTCCTTTTCGGTCGGAAGGTCTCCCTGTTGCTTGTCTTGCACGTATGTGTAAAGTTGGCCGACCTCGGCGATGTCACGAAGATGCAACTGCAGGAGGAAGGCCTCTTCGTTCGCTCAAAAATCCTCAACTTTCACTGATTTTCCGAAAAAATTTTGAGTCGCTAACAAAATTTCAAACAAACTCTTTTTCTCATTTTTCATCACGTTGGGGCTCTTGAGATAAGGAAAAATCACTTCCTGCTCTTAGATTTACAGCACTTGTTTCACTTCAGGCATCCGTTAACACAAATTCCTGATTTAAAACTGTAAACAGACCATATAAGAGATTTCTAGTAACTATGAGTTTAGAAAAACAATTTCTCAAAATTTAAATGGTCTAAACTAAATTCAAACTTCACATAAAGTGTTTCGATATTCGAAACTAGAATAGAACAAAATGAAAAAAAATCAAATCAAAAAATTTCAATGCATTTTTTATCATGGAAGTTTTGGTATTACGAGTACATGTAATTATGGCTCAAAGTTTTATGTGAATAAAAAAAATTCTGATTATTGGGCCTGTAACTTTAGAATTTAGTTGGCAACACTGAAAAATATAGAGACAAGAGATACGAAAATCTACTACTTTCGTAGATATTCAATGTGTCCTAATGAAAACGCGCCACCCCGAATACCTCAGAAACTAAAAAGACTTTGCAAAAATGCCGAAACAGGTCGATTTTTTTTTGTTTTATTTAATTTTTTTATTTTAGATTTTACATTTTACTTATATTTTGTTATATCAAACTCAAATTACTGTTTTTGTTGAAAAATTATAAAAAAAAAATAACTTAAAAATAAATAGTCGTTTTTGCCAACCAATAAATCACAAAAATTAAAAAAACAAGTAAAACGAGGTTTTACAAATCACTGTATAATTTATAATTTCTACATTTTTCTTATTTTTTTTTAATAGAAAAATTATGAAAAAATCTAAAAATGACACAACCGACTTTTATTCCTTAAAATTGATTTTATCTAATTAACCTAATTCTACACAAGTACCTAACAAGTTTTATGACATAAAACTTTGTCAATAAAAAATTTCTAATTATTAGGCCTGCAAGTTTAGAATTTAGTTGGCAATACTGAAAATCATAGAGATAAAAGATACGAAAATCTACTGCTTTCGTAGATATGATATACAAGGTGTCCCAATGAAAACGAGCCACCTCGAATACCTCAGAAACTAAAAAGACTTTGCAAAAATGCCGAAACAGGTCGATTTTGTTTCCGAGGGGGACATTTTTTGACACAATTTTTAAAGCACCCCCAGTGACCCCTTAACCCCCACACATCCCAACTTTAAAAATTTAAATAGCATTACCCTACTTGTGGCACATCAAATGAAAGCTATTTTCGCATGATTTTCAAAACTTTTTACTAAAATTGAATCAGACTTTCTATTTATGAGATACAGCGTGTTCTAATAAAAACGAACCACCTTAGAAAAAAATTGCAAAAAAATTCCGAAAGTGGTTAATTTTGTTTTTAAAAGGAACATTTTTTGACGCAATTTTACAAGCACCTTCACTAACCCTTTAACCTCTATGACACTTAACTCTGAAATGTCAAATAGCACCAACCACTAGTGATACAAAAAATGACTTAAGAATTATACAGGGTGCGCCAGAACTCGCGCCCCAGAGAGATAAGATACCAGAAACATGGAAAAAATGTTAAAAAAAAATTATCTATAAAAATTTCAAAGTTATGAGTCGGTACAAACTATAAAAAAATCTACTATATTTTCTCATTTTTTTTTTTTTTTGGAGATACAAGGTGTGTCCTATATTTTTTTGATATAAGAAACTAAAAGACATTTTTTTCTTAATTCAGAAATAAACACTTGAAATTAAAGGTAAAAAAGTTCACGTTGGAAAAGTAATTTTTCAGGACAGCTTTTAAGTTATGCTTATCTTAGTATCAAAAAGATATCATCTTTCAGTCCTGAAAATTAATTTTTGTTCAAATAAATTAAAAATAATATGTAATATAAAATGTACTTTATTATATTCAAACATACAAGGTGAATCATTATTAAGAAGCTTTAGTAAAACAATTTACACGTAATTATGATTCATCCCGTATAAAAAATTGTTGAAAATTAAGTCCGAAATAGGTTTCAAATTTCCAGTCTCATTTCTTTTGGGGATACAAAGCGTCCTTTTTTGCTATTACAAGAAGTTAAAAAAGTATTTTTTCTTAATACAGTAAAAACTTGTAAAATAGGAGTTAAAAAGTAGTACAATTTCGACAAATTGTTTCAGCCACACTGTATAAAATTTATTGAAAATTGTTTTGTAGCATAAAACTTAGTCAATGAAATTTCTGATTATTAAGCCTGTAGTTTTAAAATTTAGTTGGCAATACTGAAAAATATAAAGACAAAAGATCTACTACTCCTAGTTCGTTACATTACTCACTATTGCCAACTTAATTCCAAAAACACAACCTATTTTTTGATCAAAAATTAAAAAGAACGCATCGTGTAATATACAAAGTGGCTAAAAAATGGGTATACAAGGTGTCTTTATTTTTTTTAATAGAAAAAGTTAACAAGTTAATTCAGTGATTGTTAAAAATAAAAATTTAAAATATTTTTTTTTATATTCAAATATACAAGGTGACTCCATAATTAGGTCTAAAGCTTTGGTAAAAAATATATATAAAATATATAAAAAAATATAATAAATATATAAAAAATTGTTGAAAACAAATAATTTTTTAATAATAATAATAAAATAATTCAAGAATAACCTCAAGCTAAAGTGAAGCAAATTTTTGTGACAGAGAAAACTGTTTCACGTTAAAACTAACAAAGAAGAAAACAAAAAAGGTGAATTATAAACTTTGAGTCGATTTTGAGACACAAATGACACATTTTTGTCTATTTTTGTTTCTAAATAAGAACCAAAATAGCAAAGAATGCCTGAAAAGTCAAACACAACCAACTTAATAAAATAATAGCCACTAAATGCGTGCAGTAAATGATACTTTTCTCCACTTCTTGCCTCCAGCCTTCTTGCTGACGTGTCGACATCCTTATTATCTCTCGCGTGCTTTCCTCAAATTTATCATTTTTCAACACTTCATTAACCCTCCGATGACGTCACCATCATTGAAAATTGACCCTGTACATGTTTATCAAATCTCGCAAATTCTTAGGTATGTAATCCTCGGGAGGGTGGGAATATAGTAATTGATGTCGACCGGCCCTGTCCGAGGGGAATCGACACCGCAATTTTGGGGTGAACTAAGAGGGTTGTTCTTCGAAACGAGTTTTCAGATTGGAAATCGGTGGTTTTGTTATATGTGCAAACATTTCAAAATTTTCTCGGAGTAAACAAAGCGGAAGTTATTGATACACTGATCAATTACGTTGTTAAGGTAACAGGTGATCAATAAAAAGCTTCGGGTTGAAAATTAAAATTATTACCTACTCCTATTTTGCTTTTTGCCGGTCATTGCTATTTGATTTATACCTGTCTGGTGTTGACAAATTATTACTTGTGACTGGGGTCCAAGAATGCTGTGGGTGTGGTGTATTTGTTCTGATAAGGGTCTGGAGCAAACCAGGGGTGGATTGTTTGACTTTAATACTCGGATGTTTTATTTAAACGATTTTTACACGATTTCGGAGAATTTCTCGCAATTGCGTCAATCGCTGATAATGGAGAATTAATTAGACCAAAACCAAAAGTGGAAGTGTTTTCCGGTTATTCTAACAAGATTTAGAGATGATCTAAAAGCGGATGCTTTGAAATAAATAAACAGAAAGAATTTAGTTGCATTAATTTTATCTCAACACATAAAAACTCTTATTTGTTGCCTCTTGGCAAAAAGTAATTATAATTATAGAACTGAACAATAAATTAATTTCGGGACTGAAAGATGATATCTTTTTGATACTGAGATAAAGACTAATTTGATAACTGTAAAGTTTAAAAGATGATTTAATATTCATCAGTTCAGAGTTGTTCAAATAATTCTTCCAAATTGTGTTTTTTACCTTTTATTTCAAATATTATCACTGAATTAATAAAGGGCACACCTTGTATCTCCAAAATGAAAAAAAATTACATACAGTAGATTTTTTTTATAGTTTTTAGCGACTCTGTATATTACACCATGCGCTCAGTTAAAGTAGGCTTTGTTTTTGAAATTAAGTTGGCAATATTGAATAATGTAAAGAACTGGTACATTTTCCTATTTTTTTTCCGTCTTGTATTGCCAACTAAATTTTAAAGCTATAAACCTAATAATCAGAAATTTATTTTTTTTTATGTCATAAACCAATGTTTTATACAGAGTGAGCCATATAATTAAACGTGTAAATTTTTTACCAAAGCTTCTTTAGACTTAATTATGAGTCCTCTTACAATATTTAAATAAAGAAGTTCTAATTTTCTACAGATTTGTCAACCAGAAATTACCACCTAAGATTTGAACTTTTAGGAAAATTATGTTTTTCATGTTGTTTGTAATTAGAATGCCTAGAATAATTGTTTACCCTTTGTTGACTGTCAGCCTGCTGTCAACTATCAATTAACCTAAATTTTGATACTAGTTACGATGTCTTTTGTTTGTCACCAGAAACCAACCTAATCAAATTTATGGCAACCTATGAATGAATGAATATTTTAGAGTGGCCACCTAGAAGTTCGGATCTCAATCCAATTGAACATGTCTGGGACAAGGTAGGAAGAAAAATGAGAGCTCTTGAATTTCCTCCTAGGACATTACAAGAAGTCTCTTTAAGATTGCAAGAAATTTGGGACACAATACAACAAGAGGAAATTGCTACTCTAATTCAAAGCATGCCACAAAGAATTAGAGCTTGTATAAGAGCAAGAGGCGATCATACACGTTATTAGTATTTGTTTGTTAAATTTTGTTAATTTTCTTTTTAGTAAAATGTAAGGTTTTCTGTTTTTTGAACATTTGGTTACGCCCTTAGCAACGGCTCAAATCGACAAATCGCCTAAACGTCAATTATGTCAACTTTACCAATCCTTCAACCCCGTCTCATTTTAGGCTTAAGAACTGATGTTAAAGGCAACGCCCAATTCATCACCGACGAAGAAATCATCTACCCCGTGGGGGCAGTTTTGACCATCCACAACCTCAACCAAAAACGCCAAAAATACATCAAACTCGCTGATAAGGGCAAAAACGTCACTGAAATTGTAGTCAGTCCTAACAAGTAAGTCCTTTTTGAAATTTCCTCACCAAATGTGTTTTTCCCGAAGAAAGCTGGTGGCAGTAGTCGAAACGGGGGAAAAACCCTTCATAACCCTTTGGTGTCCTTTGACATACAAAAAGAAACGCCAAATTAATCTCCCAACTGATAAGGAAACTCTATCTGAGAGGTTTACAGCAGTTGCGTTTACTTTTGACTCGAAATACTTGGTTTGTGTGAGTGGGGAGCCTGACTGGACCTTGTACTACTTCAGATGCGATAAGGGCAAACTTGAAAGCAGTGCTAGGGCTAATAATATAAGCAATACGGGGTATGTGAGGCAGGTAGGGGCTATTTTTGCCCAATTTTTGCCACCAAGACAGGGATTTTTCCAGATTGCTTGCAACCCCAATGATGCTAATCTCTTAGCCCTTGTCGGGGATGGGCTAATCCGAATTTTGGCCTGCACTGACTACACGTGGAGACAATACGGGTACAGTAAAGGGGACCAATGGAACTTCACCTCAGCTGTGTGGTTAACTCAAGACAGACTTTTAGTGGGGACCCTCGATGGCCGGCTTTTAGTCATAGAAAGTGGAGAATTAAAATTTGTTTTTTCGGCCGCTGATCTAGCAGTCATGGACTTGAAACCAAAAGACGAGTGAGTCACTTTCATAAACATACATAATGACAAGCCACCTTGAATAACTTTTTTCTTAAAAGTCAATTTTTAAGTTTTAAAATGTCATTGTGCGAATTCACTAAAGGGCTCCGATTAATTAAATAATTAATATTTTAGATTTAGGGAATTTTTAACCAAATAAACATTAAATAGTCATCTAGTACAGTAAATTGTCTACAAGCCTGAAAAAAAAATTGCAGTATTTTTAAATGAGTTTAATAAAATTTCAGGTCTAGTTTACGATTTGTACATCGTCCTCTTTGATTAGAAATTTATCGAAAACGGTAATATTTACAACAAAATGGCAGTCAGTTGGTTATAGAGAATTAAATTTTTCTTAAGATAGTAGTTACAATTTTTTTATCTTTAGTTGTTTCAGTTTTCTGAACGTTCAAAGTTCCACAAATAATATTTTTGCTAACAAATTCTGAAATATTACATTTTATTTTAAAAAAATCGATTGTTTAATAAAAACTTTTGAGGGCTACAAAAGACAAATTATACATTATTTCATAAAGTTGGCCTTGACGATTTTTTAGTTTCGAAAAAATTGAAAAAACAATAAATAATAATTGTGTTTATTAAAAAAAATGTTATTGCATTACTTTGTCTATTGTTTTTATTATATACAGGGTAATTCAAAAGTGTTGGACCATCTCTTGGGTGGTGATAAAACTGATAAACATAATAAACAAAAAAACTAAGATGCCTACATGATAATATTGAAATTGACAGTTTTGTTTGAAACGCTTGAAATAAAAAAATCTGAATTCGTTTTTATGCTTAACTGAAAGTGTTTTATCATTATTCGAGAGTTGGCTCGACACTTTAGAATCACTCTGTGTTTTGTAAAATTAATACTCCTACATTTTATAATTTTTTTCTCTACTGCTTTAAAATATAAATAAATTATTTTTTGAAGTAATGATAGTGTTTGACTCGATTTAAACAAAAATTATTTAAAAATAATTTCCACATTAAGTCAAAAATTATATTATTTTTACCTTTTTTAAATGTTCTATCAAAGCTGAAAACGCTGAGAACCAAGTTGGATATTTTTTTTAAAAACAAAGCAACCGAAAATTCAAGTAATTAGGCCAAAAATGATAATATTTTTAACTTTTTCAAGAGATTAAACATGTTTTTGAATTAAGAACACATTTATTTTGCAAGATCTTGTTAAAACACATAAACAAATTCTAATTGAAAAAAAAACAATACGTAAGTCAAAAGTTATACAATTTTTGTTTTTTATGGGTTTTAAAAAATGTTTCAGTTGAAAACGAAAGTATTTCGCATAATTTCATTAAAACAAGCCAGAAATGTACCAAATTATACTAAAAATTATCACATTAGAGTCATTTTTGCCTTTTTCAAACCTTATTGAAGTATGTTTTTCTACTTAAATCTCAATTTGCCCAATTTCTTAAAAACGAACAAAAAACTTACCACACTAAATCGAAAATTATATAATTTGTGCTTTTTTTGAGGGTTCTATCAAAACTTTCAGCTGGAAACGCTGAAAAGTACTTCGGATAATTATTTTAAAAACAAAGCAGCCAAAAATTAGGACAAAAATAATGTTATTTTTACATTTTTCAAGTGATTAAGCATGTTTTTGAATAAAAAACAGACTCTCATTGATTTTGCAAGATCTTTTCAAAAAATAAAAAAAAAACTGTAATATATTTTTTCAGACTTGTAAGCAGTGTAATGTACTAGATGACTGTTTAATGTTTATTTACTCTAGAATTATCGAAAATATTAATTATTTAATCAATCTGAGCGCTTTACTAAAGCTCATTAACCGCTTTCTTTCTCACACACTGACCCGAAGTCTTTAGTTATACTCTGTAATTGTAAGTTTCGATTTTTTGTCCCTTCAATGCACACAGAAGTCGTAAACCAAAGTGAGTCGACAAAAATATGGTCCTACTTTTGGTCGTATCAAAATTTCTAAAATTTTCTAATCTAGACTCCAGCAATCGTCCCAAACCAGTCTCAAAGTCCTCAGTGACGATCTAATCGACTCCAAGGAGGATTACAGCATCCGATCCTTAATCCAATTCCCTCGAGGCTTCGCATTCGGTTACTTGACCGGAACTGTACATTTGTACGAAATGGAAACACCTCACAAGTTCATCAAAAGGAATATTTTCAAAATCCCTGATCATACCATAACCCGGGAATACGAGGAAGAAGACGAGGGAAAAATCACAATCGTTAATTGCGTTGCAATTAACCCAACCCAAGGCAAACTGATGGTCACTTGTAAGGAGAGTCAGATTTACCAAGCGACTCTTTGGATGCAAGACTCTGCAATTACCACCGCTGTGGAGAGTTGGTTTACCGAATATGGGTCTGCCCTGCATAATGGACCCATTGGGTCCATGGCGGTGTGCAATTGGAAGCCCATTTTGCTCACAGCCGGTCGCAATGACCGAACTTTGAAAATCTGGAACTATGAAACAGAGGAATTAGAGTTGATGCAAAAGTTTCAAGACGATTTGTATGGAGTTGCATTGCATCCAAGTGGGCTTTATGCCATTGTTGGGTTTTCGGATAAGTTGCGATTTTTGACTGTCATGATCGAGGAGTTTGAAATGACTAGAGAGTTTAACATTCGAGTGTGCAAAATGTGTGTCTTTAGTAAAATGGGTTATTTGTTTGCTGCCGCCAATGGGAATGTTATTCAAATTTACTCGACGATTACTTTCGAAATGTTGTATAATTTGAAGGGGCACAATGGGCGGATTTTTGACATGTCTTGGACTGCTGATGACCGGAAAATGGCCTCGTGTGGAAGTGAGGGGGCTGTGTATGAATGGGTCGTTCAGGATTCGAAGAGATTATCTGAAACAATAATGAAACAATGCGAATTTAAAGGAGTTGCAATTACCACTGATGGAAGATCAATTTTTGTTGTTGCAAATGATGGGCATATCAGAGAGTTGATGAATTCGAATGTTCATAGAGATGTATTGGTCACAACGGCCGGTTTGGACTCAATGGTGTTGTCAAAAATCGACCAAATGCTTTTCGTGTCTGGGAATGGAGGAACTGTCTACAATATTAAGTTGCCATTGTTGGAAAAAGCAGAGTATCATGAGTATAGCATCCATGCTGATGTTGTCACACAAGTGAGTCAAAAATTTTGAGTGAATTTTTATTTTTGGTGATGTTTTTGGTAGATGTTGGTGTCTTATGATGATAAGTATCTCTTTACTGGTTCAGATGAAGGAACGATTTGTTTTTGGAAACTGTTAAATACTGAAGGGAAAGCTATTAAAATGGATAAGGATTTTCAGCCGTCCAAGGATATCCTCATTTCGCGTCAAATTCTTGAAGAACGAATTGCCCAAACGAAGAATCTTCAAATGAGATTGAAAGAACTTGAGTCGGAATATGCGTATCAGTTGCGTCAAAACGACGTCGTTAACAGTTTGAGGATGAAGGAGATTCATTCCGGGTATTGTCAAGCCATCGAGGAATTAAAAGAAAAAAACGAAGTAATTAACTCATTTTGAGAAAATTGAGAGACATTCCCGGAAATTTTAAATTAATTCCAGTGAAGAATAATAAAAATTACTATAAAAAGAGGTTGTAAAAAGAATTTATCAGCAGCTACAATTTTATTAAAAGAATTAAAAAATAGTAAAATCAAAAATTTGATTTTATAGGTTTTTTTATTTCTTCTAATAAAAATAAAATATAGAAGTTTTCAGAAATATCCAGAAAGAAACTTGAAATAGTACATTACGTTATTAGGAGTAAAAGTTATCAAAGTGAGCAAATATTTAGTTCACACACAAAAACTTACTTTTATTTCAAATAACATACTATTTCATTAGATTGAGAGTAAAGAGCAACATTATAGTTAGTAAGTAAATGCATAAAATAATCAGGACGCTTTGCAAGTAATTAAAACATAACAACGCTTATAAACAAACATCACGTGATCTTTTTTTAATTTGATTAAAAAATAATAATTGTGAAATCTCGGTTAATAAATAAAAAAAAGCAATACTGGATTTGAAATTATGAAATTGTAAGAGTTAGTTGAAAAACTAAAAATTGTGCAAAATAATAAAAAAATCGAATTCTCAGTCTTGCAATACAGAAACTTTTAGTGCAATATTAAGAAAAACCCAGTATTTATTTAAATCTACATGTAGGGCAAAAAATCGTTGACTTAATTCAAATTGGATTTGCAAAAATCACAAATAAAATTTTCTGCAATTCTAATTTAATTAGAACGAGGGTTTTTGAGGTGATCGAATAAAAGTTGAGTCACCTGGTATAATTTTTTGTCTCATTGTTTAAATGACATTAAAGCACTCTAAAAATGCAAAATTGCCACTACTTTTGACCTAATTTAATAATTTTCGGTTTGTTGTTAACAAAATTTTGCAAAATAGTTCTGTTTCTGGCTAAAAACATACACAATAATGTACATTTTGACCCATTTTAGCAATTTTTTTTACCTTGGACGATTTTTCAACTTGTTTTCGAGAAAATTTAGCATTTGAGTTTCTACACAACCAAAAAACGTGCAAAATGCTCAAATATACATAAAAAATAGTGTTATCATTTTTGACTGAATTTAGTATATCAATAATTAAAATATCAAATTACTAACATTTGTGCAAAAGAGTAAAAGAAAACTCATTCAGAACGCAGTCTTTTATTAACTCTCTAAAAATTACATAAAACACAAAATAAAATTAGAGAAAAATTAAATGTTTGCAATTTTTCAGCAACTCGAAAATGATCACGTGCAAGAGATCCACAACATCAACCTCGACATCAAACAGATGAAATTGGACCATGAGGAGTTTGTGCGCGAATTGGAGGCCAACTACAACGAGAAATTAATTTTCGAATATGAAAAATACCTGCGATTGGAGGAGAAAATGGAAAAGATGCGACGTTACTACGAGAAAGAATTGGACGATTTGAGGAAAGCTAAGCAAGAATCGGAGGAGAAAATCACAAATGGTTTTCTCGAAAAGTTGGAGGAGAAACAAATGCAGTTTGAGGAGGTGATTTTTAGGTTTGTTAACCGCATTTTGAGTGCGTTTTTCAGTTGGTTGAGCAAACTGCGCGTAAAACTAAAGCCCACGAATTGATCAAGCAACAAATAGAGGAAGATGCCGACCGAGAAATTTACGAATTGAAGGCGGCTCATGCCAAAGAACTCAAAGAAGAGCAAGAGTTGAATGTGAAGATTCGAGGAGAAACGGCGATTGTGAAGAAGAAATTGATTTCTTCGCAGAAAGAAATTGACGAGTTGAAGAGTAAAGTCTATACTTTGGATCACGATCACGCCAAATTGAAGAAAACTATCATCAATCTTGAGAAAGATATCGTCGATTTGAAGAAGGAAATCTCGGAACGAGACGCCACCATTCAAGATAAGGAAAAACGCATCTTTGATTTGAAACGGAAGAATCAAGAATTGGAGAAGTTTAAGTTCATTCTTGACTTCAAGATTAAAGAGTTGAAGTCACAAATCGAGCCTCGGGAACAAATGATTCAAGAACAAACCGAACAAATCAATGCTATGGTCAAAGAACTCGAGAATTTGCAAAGAGTTATCTTGAGTCTTGATTTACAACTCCACGAGTTGAGAGAAAAACTCTACGCGTCAGATTCCGAAGTGAAGAAACAAATCGCGAAGAATGCAGCAATGAATCGCGCTTTGAAGAAAATTAAAACTGACATTTTTCTCGCAAGTGGTCAAATTCAAAATGTTCCACTTTTAATAAAAACAGTGAAGGAAATGTACCACAAGTTTAACATCGATGAAGATTTTGAACTGACTCAAGCTGAAGATACAGAAGTGAAGAGCGAGTTTTTGAGACAGAGGGAGTTTTTAGAGAGAACTGTGTCAAGTCTTCAGATGCAAGTCAATAAAAGTACGTCGACTTTAAGTTCCGATAAAGTGAAATTGACTGAAGAAAATGCCGTTTTGTTGGTCGAGACCAACATGTTGAGGAAGCAACTTAAAGACGAGCAAAGAAGAAAGGACAAATTGCAGTCGATTCTGGGAGTGAATCAAAAGTATTTGCCCCCGAAGGTCGCAATGGAGAGAGTGCAAAATGCCACAGCGACTAGGGAAGAAATCAGAAAGGAGTACAAGAAGACGATTGAGGTAAAATTTGGCTCAATTGAGTAGTTTTAAATCTTTTTTTTCTATTTTGAGTTTGGGTGCGTTAACTAGTGTATTTTGCGTTTTTCATGTTGGTTACAATGCCGAATTTTTGTGAGAATGCCAACCATTTGATACAAAATTCCCTAGATTCTCTAAAAACAAAGCACACTGGTGTTTTAATATACTATTTCAGGACAATGAGAAGAGTATGCAAGCCTTGAGGGAGGAAAATGACCGACTTTTGAATAAAATTCTAGTGGAAGCGAGTAACACGACTGAAATGTCGCCAGGAGGTGAATTGTCAATACAGGATGAACTAAATAAGACGTATAATCAATAAATCAATCAACAAGTGTTTTATTAACCAATAAAATAACAAAAAATTATTTAAATCCAAGGTCGTGTAAGACCCTGTTCTAGATTAGATTCTTGCTCCTTGAGAAATTCCCGACAATCAGTGACGTCACTAAGACATTTGACCAACTTATCTAAAAATACGAGAATGAGACTATTGTTAATTTTGAGTGCAACCACCGGCTCCAACTTCTTCATGAACCAGTTGAGCCAATAGCCGACCACTAGGGCCGAATCGGTCTGATTTTCATGAGTGGTATGCCTGAAACACAAAAAAATAAATAAAAAAAATTGGACCCTATCTGCAACGAAAAATATTCATTAAAAGATTAAATCTCAGCTATTAAAAAAAAAAAACAGAAAAATAAATGACATGTTATATAAAGTATGTAACAGCAAGAAAATAATGATTACGGACATAATAAAAAATCAAAAAATCACTAAATTAAGTCGAAAGTGACATTAATTTTGCCTTTTTTAAGCCCTTAGACACGTTTTAAGCTAAAAATATAATTCCTCCCAATCAGTTTATATTATTTTTTTATTTCAGTTTATTTCTTGTTTTATTTTTTCATTAAAAAAAAACTTACAAGATTGTGAACATTGTACGGTCGTCGCTTGTCAAAAATTTCGCCATGGAACTGACATTGCTCATGATGTGGAAAGTCTGTGTGTTGATAAAAACCAAGGGTTGGGTGATTTTGGCCTCCAACCCATCGTCTTTGATGGGGTACATCCAGGGGTCCAGTAGGACCCCTTGCTTAAACTCCCTTCTTTGGTGCAAAGCCAAAAGGGCCGTAGCTCCACCGAACGAGTGTCCCGCCATTGTAATCGTCTCCAAGTCCAGTTTCCCGACAAAATCTCCCAAATCGAAATCGATCTCCCGCCGTGAGGGGACATCACACACCACATTATGGGGCACTTTCCCATTGTTCAAATCAATGAGGAAGTCGAGGACTTGCCCACACTCCTTGGCACGATACTCCACTTGGCGTTTCCTCTGCTTGTGGTGCGTTTTTCCCAAGATAAAAGGCTCATATTCGATGTCAGTGGTGACTTGATTTCGGGCATCCTCCTTCGATTTGTAATAATAAGTGTAGCAAGAGGAGCCGTCTCTGTGTTCCAATGCTGCCACTAGGAAGCCTCTCGAGGCTAATTCACAGCATGTATTGCTGTACAATGACCTGTAACCTCCTAATCCGTGGGATAAAACAACACATTTTAGTTTTTGGTCGGTTTTTGGGCGACTTCCGTACAAGGCGGGGACGATGTTTGTGTCTAAAACGGGGAATTTTTTTTTTAATTACATACAGGGTGTGTCAGAACTCGAGCCCCAGAGATAAATTTCAGGTAAGATAAAATACCAGGAACATCGAAAAAAACGTTTAAAAAATTCTATCTGTCAAAAAATTTTGACATTTGACTTTTTTTATGTCTTTTACTTTCCTTACCCTAAAAGGGAAGCATTGTAATCGGCTGAAATTTGACCTACCTATACCAGGTGAATAAAAAGTATGGAACCAAACGTTTTTAGCTTAAACTATTTATTTTTTGGAAAAACTAATTGATGAATGATAAAGTGCTATAAAAATGTGATGTTTTATCAAGAATAAAATTTTTCGAAATTTTCTTCTGTTTTTGAGTTCTACAAAAAAATATTTTTTTTTTAAATGGCAACCCACTATAAAACCATTTTTCTCATGAAAGTTATGATCTAAGGATTACAACTATCTACTTCATAGTTAATTTTTTCAATTTTTTTTCATTAATTGCAATTTTGACAAAAAAAAATCGCTTAATTCAAAAACAAAATAAAATTTCGTACTCAAAATACTATCATGTTTTTTATATTACTTTAATTTATGTAAATTATTATTTTTTGAAAACAAATGTGTGTGTCAGTTTGGGTTGCGATGGGAGAATTCAAAACCAACATAAAATACATTTTAGGATTCTTCCCTTAGTCGCTAGCCACCACTACTTTAAAATTTTAAATGGCACCCCCAACTTTTTGAAATATTTTTGGAAAACATTTTAGAAACATTTAAAAAAAAACACAAGTTTGTATCGTAACTTATTTTTGTGACATGCTGTATGGTTGAAAATAATTTTAGGTGATAGATACTAGATTAGTATCTATCAAAGTCCTATACAATTTTACCATTTAAAGGTCACTAATGGTCTTTTACAACTCGCTGGGATACCCTGTATGTTTTTTTATAATTATTTAGTAAAGGTACAATAAAAGCCACAAATAACATTAAACAGAGTTACAATTTAGGCTACAGCTTCCTTGTTTCCTCTTCTAATAGCCTGTAGCAAAAAAACTTGGTATATTATTTTTCCAACAGAAATAAATAGAGCCAAAGTGCAAAATTTAAACTCTCATAAGTTGGAAATTTTTATAGATAGAATTTTTTTAATATATTTTTCCATGTTCCAGGTATCTTACCTTACATAGCGCGAGTTCTGGCACACTCTGTAATTTAGTAACTTACGACACCACCAATACACGAATCGGATTATGAACGGGAAGATCATTAAGACCTTTGAAAGGCCGAGAAAATAACTCGCAGAGGGGATCCAAGGGACAAAACGGTGGAAATTTCTCTACAAAAAATTGTTTATTATGTAATTAGGAAAAAAATTGCAATTACAGGGTCCTTCTTAGCTTCGTTTGTGGGGTAGTAGAGACGCATGAAAATGCCATTCTGGCTATACTCGAGCATGACGTCCATGCAACCGGGCGTAAATGGCCCTAAAAAATATACTTAGTCGGTTTTTTAAACAAAAATCACCAAGTCGAAATTTTGGTGAAAAAAGATTGGCTTCTTGCCAATAAATTTTTGTTAAGATTTTGGTCGATTTTTGGCACCCGGAGCGATCTATTGCCAATAACTCCAGACTTATTGGTAGTAACCTTTTATGTTTGGTACCTTTGGAAAGAAAATTTAATTTTCTATTATATGTATACTATAGCGTGAATATATCTTGGCTTGAGTTTTTAAAAAATCAGTATTTGTTTAACTTGAATCGTCATAGATAATAATATAAAAAGGAAAGCTTACAAATTAAAACAGTCACTTTAGATGAGAAAGTTTTGCATAATTAACCTTTTAAATAAGGGATTTGAAACAATGCATGGATTTTACGTAATTGCCATATTAACATAGGTATTAATTAATACACTTTTTAGCGATACCGAAAATTTCCAGAAACAATATGATTTGCAATAATATGAAAAAAATAGAAAAAAAAAACAGAATGAAGTTAGCTGTTTGAATTTGAGCTAATGAACGATTGCTTAAATGGCCCTCTGTAACGAGTTTTTATAAAAAAAATATTTTGCACTTCTTATGCTGTTTATAAAAGAAAATAATTTAGGAAATTTTGGGTGGGTTGGTGACACGTAGCAGTGTTATTCATGAAAGCGTTGAAAAATTCTACTCGAACTATCATTTGTCATTGTGCCTAACCTAGAACCAAATTCTCAAGATTTTTTCATGTTCACCACTGAAAATTCGAGAAATTTTTAATTTTATTGAAAGCAATTTACTTGTCACCAACATTAAAAACAAAAAATACACTAGGCTGTTAACGCTCGCTAGTAAGCTGCACCCAAACAAGTGCGTTAATACCCTTACAAAAACCCAAAATATAAAAAAATTAATTTCTGTTTTAATTTTTTTTCACACCCTGCTTAGGTTTGAGTTTTTCCCCAAAACGCGGGAAAATCTGTCACTTGTCAAACTGACAATTACCAAATGAGGTTAATTGGATGTAGGAAAATACTGATATTCCCGTCGATACTCACCCGTGGCTTCAGGTAAATTATTTGTACTTTTCCACAACCACCACATTTTCCCGTATTGCAAGTCCGAAATTGTCCCCTTGACAAAATTATTTGCAAAATCACCAAAAGTTAGGTTATGACAGCACGAAAGTTTGTTACGCTTTGAATTTGACAGAAGTTCTTGCACTTTCTTTGTATTCTAAACACTCATCATGACCTAAATCACAACTGGCAATTTCACCGGAACTGCGTCTTGCTTCGCACCACACGTACAAAGTCTATAAAGATAAAAAATTCGAATGACCTTGCAGGAAACGGGATTTAAACTTGCTAAACAGGAAAATTGGCCAAACGATGGAAAGTGTGGGTAAACGGCCCTTCCGGGTCTCCATTGAAGGGAATATAGGGGCCGGGAAGTCGACTCTTATCGATTATTTTAGCCGGATTTCGGGAATCGAGACTTATGGGGTAAGTTACTTGGGTTTTTCCCTTTTTTGTAAGTTTAAACTTTTCCAGGAGCCAATCGAGTCCTGGCGCAACGTCAACGGAGACAACCTTCTGGACCTCATGTACTCAAACTTCCCTCAGTGGCTCAAAGTCTTCCAAAACTACGTCCAGTTATCACGCCTCAAAGTCCAAACTTCGAAGCCCAAAAACCCCAACACCACTGTCCAGATTTTTGAACGCTCTCTGCAGAACAACCGATTTTGTTTCGTCGAGTTGGCCCACAAAGGGGGCTATCTCAGTGGACCCGATTATGCCGTTCTTGATGAGTGGTATCAATGGATTCAGAATAATATAAATATTGATTTAGATTTGATAGGTAGGGGAGCTCTTGATCGGTGTTTTTATTAGTTAGTTTATTTAAGGAGCACACCTGAGGTGGTTTACGAGAGGATTAAAGCCCGAGGGAGGCCTGAGGAGCGGAGAATCTCACTTGATTATTTGAGAGATTTGCATCAGAGTCATGAGGAGTGGTTAATGAAGGAGAATAGTGAGACTCCGGTACTGGTCATGGATGCGGATAAGACTTTAGAGGAGGTTAAAGACCAGTTTAAGCAGAATGAGAAGAGAATTTTAGGTTTGTTTCAACTTCTCGACTCTTCTAAAAAAAAAATATGATTTTTTAGGGTGCTAGTGAGGAATTGAAAGGAAGTACTGGTAATTGATGAAATACCTCACATAGGAGTAGATTTTGATTATTTCGAATGTTTTTGTAAATGAAATTACGCGCTCGATTTTTTTATACTAGCGATAACTACCGGTAATAATGTTAGTTTATAGTAGAAAACTGTAATCTCTTATTTTTTTATTAAAATTTTGCAAATTAATTTGATGTTTTATTCTTATTAATTTATTTATTTCATCACGCGACATCTCTTCACTGACACTTCATCCCAGCGGCATGATGAATTTGAAAAAATAAAAGACGATGCAGTAGCGAAGGATCTCTTCGAAAACACAAAATTGATTCAAGGAAACCCTCTAACGGCACCCAAAGAAAGTGACATAATTATTTGGACAGATAAAGACGACCCAGAAATGGAGAAAGGGCTATCACGATTAGCCAGACAAAGATTTCCAGAACTGGGAGAACTACCACAAGATTGGGCTATCATCGATGAGATAGTACGATACACGGACACAGATGGAAAT
>NW_025400984.1:11609576-11610840 GCF_015345945.1 Tribolium madens
ACCTATGTAAAATGTTCCGGGGAATCGATTGGCGTCAATTAAACTGCAAAATTCGTAGTAGTTTTGAAGTTATAGTCGGATTTAAATTCTCGATATTTTTGACTTTATCAGAAATTTTCTCGATAACTATTCATCATAGAGCACTGAAATTTTTAATGTATGATAGAAAACCAACCAACCAACCAACCAAACTTTGTTACCTGACAGTTACAGGGGCAGGCCAGGTATGTTTCGAGGGTTGAGAATATATCAATGAGAAACGGACATGTGCAATCACCCTTCAGCTTGGGGACGAAGGGAAGAACTGGATACCTCTAGGGACTGGGGCCGCGGGGCCGCAGGCGAGCGGGGGCATGCTCGGAGAAGACCTAGCCACCTCTCTCTCAAGCGCTATTGAGAGGATTAATACCGTAACCAGGACCTGGGTGCGCAACAACCTCGTGAGAGCGCAGCGGGGTACGTGCARCAGGAATCTTGACCGGGGGGCTTGCCTTGGCCGGCCGGCCCGCGAGGAAGAAAACCTCTGTAAAAAATCCCAAAGCCCAGTGGTCGGTTACCCTTTCTAGCGCCCATGGGCAGCGTCTGTCGGCTGCGACGGACGTGGGTGGGGGAGAACTCCACCCCCTAGCGAGAAAGAAGTGGTTTTCTTGGCATACCCCGGGACGGGCGTCAACCCCGGGGCGAACCCGTTTTACTTCGCCCATTAAATCGAATTGTATGGATTCTGATCAAACTAAACAGGATACTGTCGCGAAGACTGAGGAGTTGGAACGACAAGGATTAGAAAAACAAGGTACCCTCATACAACCAATTGAGGATATGGAGGAACGTTCCGTATTTAGTAAGTCGACTAGGGTTATGAGAACCCCGCCTCAGACAAGGCAAAGGGCATTTACATGGGGAGAAGACCAAAGTCAAACCCAAAGAGCGCCTGTCTGCGAAAGCTGGGAGACACCGCCCGGACAATCGCAGGCGAAGAGGAAAAGACAACAAACGCCTGAGACAGAGACCACAGAAATGCAAATCTTGGTAGCTAGTTTAGTAAACAAAGGCCAAAGACTGAGCCAAATAGTTGGGAAAGAAAAGCTTGAAAAGGCTGAAGTGGCAAAACAAGTGGAAGACATCAACAGGTCAATCTCTACACTAGAAAGGAAACAGGAGGCACTTTTCTTTCCTGAAAGGGCAAAAACCAAAAAGCAAAGAAATGCCGAACAGGAGGAAAGGTCTAAAAAGGCGGAGGCTTTTAAGAAAGCCATGGCTAAGG
>NW_025400984.1:11610940-11612078 GCF_015345945.1 Tribolium madens
AATTTATAAATCAATTAATTAATAAAAGCATTTATTATTATTATTATTAATTTTGTTATCACAATTCATTGGGTGAATCATAATTCTATATAAAAAATTACCAAAGCTTTTTTAAATCACAATAATTAATCCGACTGCAATTTATAGAAATGAAAGTGTTTATATTAACACCCTGTATCTTTGTTCATTAATTGTTTTGTTTTGGTATAAAAAAATTACACATCATGTGTGTTTCACCCTGTAGTTTATTCTCCAGTCGCAAAAATATTGAAATGGAATAAAATTTAAATTTTCATAAATATTAGGAATTGAAAGAATTTTTTTGAGTAAACTACCAGTTCTTTTTGGAAATAAATTAATAAATGTTTAAAGGTTGTAAAGGAGCGATGCCAAAATATTTTTTATTTTAATTATTTGTTTAAACTTTTGAGATTATCATACTAATAATTTTTTTCTTAAATAAAAACGGTTTTTTATTTATTGTTTTACAATGATATTTTTATGCATTTTATAAATGTACAAAAATATTTATTGAAAATGTTACAATTTATCTATTTTTTGCAAATTTTGTTGAGGCACGAATGCAAACAGCTGCCCCGGAAATTGTTATTACTTCCCTTGGTTATAAATAATGCAGGTGTTTTMAATGGGTTGAAAAATGAATGTTACGAAATCGGCATTTTGTCTTATCTSAAAAAGTCTGATAATGTTTCAGTATTTAGATTCTTAGCTCTCATAAATGAAATTATAAATTAATCTAGGACTTGGAAAATTTATGACTGCAAGCTTAATTATAACTGATTAATTAATTTGGAAGATAAATAGGTAAATGTACTGTCAACATTTATTATTCAAAAAGTGTAAATTACTGTTACGAAAAATTGAAATAAATTGTTCATCTCTTAATGAATTTTCTAAATACAAGTTGTCAAGTATTATACTTAAGCCTCAAGCAGTTTTTTATTGTTAATTTCTGGCTTAAAATCAAGCCAAATTGATTGGAAATGCTACAAATTGCTAAAAATTGGGATTTAAGCAAATATTTTGTTAAAATACATTAATTTAGAATGATTTTTGGCTTAAAATCAAGCAAACATGGCTCAAATTGCTTTATTTCGGCCAAAAATTAGGTTTCAAA
>NW_025400984.1:11615676-11616814 GCF_015345945.1 Tribolium madens
AAGTATGTAATCATGAGATATATATTTTTAATCAAAATTAACTTGTAAGTAAAAAAATGTAAAAAAATTAAAAATAATAATATTTTAACGTGAAAACGTAAATATATAAAAAAATAAGAAAAGTAAGAGCATAAAAATATGACATACTACGTAACAAAATAGAGAAAGTATAGTTTTATCCCGCATATAGTGGCCATTATATACTCAAATTACTCAAAAACTCGCCCTCTGCTCGTCTTATAAACTTTATCTCTGTGAATAATAATAGAATAATAATATATCTTTTTATTTTATGATAAAAAGCTCTCAAATTTGCGTTTGACTAAAATCATTTTAAAATATGTGAGGTGTTCCATATTCCAGGACCGTATTCAACTTTTGAGTATAAATATGAAATTAGAAACGTAAAGACGTAGAAAAATCTAATTTAGAATTAGAGGCAATATTTTGGAATTACAAAAATTAATTTATAATTATAGGAATTAATCTAAAAACAATGGATTATTATCTTTGATTACTAGAATTGTTTTTAATTAACGGAGATATTTTCTTTTAAAAAATACATTAATTTTTTAGATTTATTACTCGTAGAATTAAATTTGGAATTACGCAGATTATGTTGGAATTATTATACAATGGAATTTCGACGGATTATTAATTTTTTGGAATTACTGAAATTAGGTAAAGAATTAGATAAATGAACAAGATTTTGAACCTTCATCAAAATGAAAAAAACAGTTTTTTGTAACTTTTTTTACAATTTGGCATTAGTTATTTGTTATATTTGAAAAAAATAAAAAAATTTCAAAAAACTTGATTTTTTCCAAAAACTAGTATTGTTTCCTGAATTTTCAAATTTTTTCTTTGATTAAAAAACTCGCACTCTGCTCGTCGTATAAATACAATTTTACAATCGGTAATAATAGAAATTACCTAATCTAAAAACAATGGATTATTGAAATTACTGGAATTCTTTTTTGAATTATCGGAGATAATTTCTTTTAAAAATTCAATTAATTTTTTTTTAATTATTAGAATTAATTTGGAATTTCGCAAATTACAATGGAATTTCGGTGAAATTTTTTGGAATTACTAGAATTTTTGTCGGACCGATTGATCAAAGTTTTACAAAGAATTA
>NW_025400984.1:11619259-11620447 GCF_015345945.1 Tribolium madens
TAAGAAACAATATCTACTGATTAATTTCTGCAAAAAATGGAAAAAAAATAATTCAAAAAACTAATGCAGAATTGTAAAAAAAAATTGTACTACACTTTTTGATCGTATTTAGAAAAGAAAATTTGAAGCTCCAAATTTCTGGTTTTGAGACCTTTTGACACAAAATGTTTCTCAGCTACGGTTAAGAAATAGCGTTAAAAAAAAAAATTTGAAAATTCAAGAAATAATACCGACTAATTTTTGCAAAAAATGGAAAAAAATTAATTCAAAACACTAATGCAAAATTGTAAAAAAAAAACAAAAATTGTACTACACTTTTTGGTAATTTTTAAAAGGTTGTAATTTTTAAAAAATGGTCATATTTAGAAAAAAATACATTTTGAAGCTCCAAGTTTCTGGTTTTGAGATTTTTTGATACAAAATGTTTCTCAACTATGGTTAAGGGATTTTTTTTTGAAAATTCAAGAAACTATACCTACTGATTAATTTCTGCAAAAAATGAAAAAACAATTTTTGGTATTTTTTGAAAGATTGTTTCAGAAAAATGGTCGTATTTAGATTTAAAAAAACATTTTGAAGATCCAAGTTTCTGGTTTTGAGACCTTTTGACTCAATATGTTTCTGAGCTACGGTTAAGAAATAACGTGAAAAAAAAATTGAAATTCAGGAAATAATACTAATATTTGCAAAAAATTAGAAAAAAATAATTCAAAAAAACTGATGCAAAATTGTAAAAAATTTACAAAAATTGTATACTTTTTGGTAATTTTTGAAAAGTTGTAATTTTTGAAAAATGGTCGTATTTAAAAAAAAACATTTTGAAGCTCCAAGTTTCCGATTTTGAGATTTTTTAACACAAAAAAAATTATAGAGTTAGACCAAAAATTGTCTTTTTCGAGTGTTATTTAAATCATAATTTTGTAATCTGGTGAATATAGTCAATTTTTCGGCTCGGCTTTTTTTGAAAATTCAAGAAACAATACCTACTGATTAATTTCTGCAAAAAATTTAAAAAAAATTTTTGGTATTTTTTGAAAGATTGTTTCAGAAAAATGGTCGTATTTAGATTTAAAAAAACATTTTGAAGCTCCCAAGTTTCTGGTTTTGAGACCTTTTGACTCAATATGTTTCTGAGCTACGGTTAAGAAACAACGTGAAAAAAAAATTTTGAAAATTCAAGAAATAATA
>NW_025400985.1:0-1881 GCF_015345945.1 Tribolium madens
AATCTAAGAAAACATGAAATTAGTCAAAAATTAATGTTATTTTGAGATATTTTGCTCATTTTTTGGTATTACTAATCGATTTTGAGAAAATGAAAAAAAATTATTACAGCCCCAAGGAATCAATGTAACCCGACCATTTTTTTACAGTCAAATGTCCTTTTAATGAACTTTATTTTCTGCAAAAATGAAAAAAATCAATACACGGGATGACACTTGAAAAAAATAAAGTTTGTGTTATGAAGGAATTTTGAAAAAATGAAAAAATTCATCACAGCATCAAGGAGGCAATGTAACCCCATCATTTTTTACAGTCAAATGCTCTTTTGATAAAAATTAAAAAAATCGATACACGGGATGACACTTGAAATATTACTAAGGAATTTTGAGAACATGAAAAAAGAATGACAGCCCCAAGAAGTCTTCAAGGCACTGAAACACACACGCCACTGGTCTCAAATTTCGTTACCATGACAATACGTCTTGTTGCTATGGTTATAATGTCGTTGTTAGGGTAACGTCGCACATGTGCGACTCGTTTGGGTCGTGAATTGGGGTTTTTACCTGAAAATGTTAGCGGCTGCAAAAAGCCCCTCTGCGATCAATTGGGGGTCAAATGCTTGCCAGTCTTCGCGTCTGATGTAGGCCGTGAAAGGGTCTTTTTCGATTTCGGAAGTTTGTTGAATATACGCAGCGACTCGGAGAAGAAAAACGGAAAAATAGAGAAAATTTCGTGTAAAATCGATGAAATTCCACAAGTTTCGCAAGTATGATTTCATCCCCTCCACGTAGATTTCGTGTGTTTCCTCGAAAATGAAGCCAATGACGTAGATTAAGACAACGTATTCGAGGATTGTTGGGGGGTTCCCTCGCTGTTTTCTGTACTTTTCCTGAATGCTCTGTTTCATGCTTTCAGTGCCGAGCAATTCGATGATTTGGTCTTCGGCTCGTTGTGACACTAGGATGAGCAAAACTGGAAAAAACTCTGTATTTTTTGGGTGAAAAACTTCGGGAAAACTAACACAAGAAGAACAAATACGAGGAAGCGTGTATCAAAAATTTCATGAAGGGTTTTCGCATCAATTTTCCGGTTTTGGTCCCGGGCGCAATCATGTATAAAAGACAGTAGAAGGGGAACAAAATTGCGACTTTTACGATTATCATCACTTTTTGGGTTGCGGATTTGCGCCGAAATCCGGGGACTCCCTCGTACCAAATGGCGGCGAGGAGTTGCTGGATGTTGGGGTGGGCTACAAACTAATTTTCGTCTAAAAAAAAAATAACTAGAAAAAGGGGGGTACTTTTTTTTGCTTGTATTGGATGGCGAGCTCGAGACGGGCAAGTTTCATGTGTTCGCCCTCCTCGTAAGGGGGCGCTGCAGGGTCGTGGTTGAGAATGAAAGCCAACTCCTGCGAGCTGCGGGTTTGGTGGAGGAGATCGACGGCGAATTGTTGACATTGACGACGCAGATCCATGTATTCGGATTTGCATTCCTGAAAATTTTTCAGTGAATTGGAATTCTGAAAATCCTGTTTTGAATTTTTGAGAATTTATTACTCAAAATGAAAGATACGTTACCAAAATTCAGTAATAATACGGAAAAATTTTATCTTTAATAATATTTTATATTTTCTATAAAAATAAGTCTGAAATGCATTACTGTTATTTTATTAGGTTTAAGGCGTTTTTCAGCAAAAAAATTGCTGAAATTGAAAGATTTTTGAAAAAATAAGACAAAATTTTTGGGAATTTATTACTCAAGATGAAAAATTTTGACAAATTTGGATAGATTTTTGACAAAATAAGACAAAAAATCGTCTGAAATACGTTACCAAAATTCAGTAATAATACTGAAAAATTTTATCTTTAATAATATTTTATATT
>NW_025400985.1:3996-5165 GCF_015345945.1 Tribolium madens
TAAAAGTAAAATTCGAGCAAAATACCTAAGTCCAAAATAACATTAATTTCGTTCAATTTAATTATTTTTCTAAAATCTTGCAAGTTTTTACCTCAAAAACTTTCTCATTTTTTTGCATTTTACTACAAAAATCGTGTTTAAATATTAAAAAAAAATCAGTTTGTTTGAATCTAATTTCTTGAAAAAAAGTGTTTTGTTATAGAAAAGTGTATTAAAACGATGGAAAAGATTAAAAATAATGCGAAAAGGCAAAAATTTTGGATCCTTTTGAAAAAATCTTGCTCAAAAATTAAATAAATCGAGCAAAGTATTCCAACATATCACGAAATTTTGACTGATTTTTCAAATTGTTTTGACAGAAAATGTAAAAAAAAATAAAAAAAATGTACGAAAATACAAAAAAATAAAAATATTAAATTTTTTTTAAAAATAAACAAAAATTGTAATTTGTAATTGTAATTGTCGAACGATTTTTTGCGATGGATCTTTTGCAACATTCTAAAAACATAAAAAAATGTTAAAAACATTAAAAAATGTTAAAAATCATAAAATAAAAACAAAAAAATGATGAAAAACTTCAAAAAGCACAAAACACAAAGAAATGTAAAAAAAATAAAAACTAAGAATAGCATAAAAATGCAAAAATATAAAAAAATGGAAAAGAAAATAAAAAAATGTAAGAAATTTCAAAAAAGCAATAATTTACTTCGAAAAAATTTTGCTTAAAAACAGTAAGAATCGAGCAAAATTTCCAAGTTCAAAATAACATCAATTTCGTTCAATTTAGTTATTTTTCTAAAATCTTGCAAAATGAGTTTTTACCTCAAAAACTTGAAGGTAATTTCTCGTTTTTTTTAACCAAAGAAGTGCATTTTTGTGCAAAAATCGTGTTCAAATATTAAAAACAAACAGTTTGTTTGAATCTAATTTCTTGAAAAAAGTATATTTTTTGATAGAAGTGTATTGAAACATTGGGAAAAGTTAAAAATTATGCACAAGGCAAAAATTTAGGTTTCAAAAGACAAAATTTTGCTTAAAAATGAGATAAATCGAGCAAAGTATTCCAACATATGAAATTTTGACTGATTTGTTTTGACACAAAATGTAAAAAAATAAAAATGTAAGAAAAAAATTAAAAAGCGTAAAAATATTAAGAAATTAAAAAAAAT
>NW_025400985.1:5265-6525 GCF_015345945.1 Tribolium madens
TGTTTTAAACTGTTTTGCACGATTTATCATTTTTTTGGGAAATGTATTGTCAAAATAAGCCAAAAAATCACCAAATTGGATCTAAAATGGTCTTATTTTTGGCTTTTTTTTGGAAAAATTAGACAAAAAGCCATAAAATTATATCAAAATTGACATTATTTTCGACTATTTGCTTGATTTAGTTGCTTTTTAAAATAGAAACAAACTTATTTAACAACATTTTTCTACAAAAAAAAGAAAGGACATTAAAATTGAGACAAAAATTACCATATTTTTGTCTTTTTCAAGAGTTTTTTTGAAAAATTTTGCTTTAACAAGTCAAAAAATTACCAAAGGTCAAAATTTTTATTATTTTTGCTTGTTTTTAAAATTCAGGTTTTTTTTTACAAAATATGGTAAAAAAATTACCAAGTTTGCACAAATGTGTTTTTTTTGACTTTTTAAGTAAATTTTTGAGTTGAAAACTCACTTTTTTGGTAAGATTTTGTTAAAATACGTCAAATAACTACGAAATTAGGTAGAAATTGACGTTGTTTTGCATCATTTTATTTTTTTTTAAACTACGATTTTTGGAAAATTGAGAAAATACAAAAAAGAGTTTTTTTTTACTGTTTTTGTTATTTTTAAGAAATAGGAATTAAAAACAAAGATGTCAAATAACAAGAGTTCTACAAAGAAATTAACGCATTTTTTTATATAAAAAAATCACCAAGTTTGTCCCAAAATGTTTTTTTTTGACTTTTTAAGTAAATTTTTGAGTTGAAAACTCACTTTTTTAATAAGATTTTACTAAATACGTCAAAAATTACAAAATTAGGTAGAAATTGGCGTTGTTTTGCATCATTTATCATTTTTTTGAAAATACAAAAAAGGGTTTTTTTACTTTTTTTGTTACTTTTAAGAAATAGAAATTTAAAACAAACGTGTCAAATAACAAAGAGTTCTACAAACAAATTGACAATGCATTTTTTTTAATAAAAAAATTACCAAGTTTGTCCCAAAATGTTGTTTTTGACTTTTTAAGTAAATTTTTGAGTTGAAAACTCACTTTTTTAATAAGTTTTTGTTAAAATGGGTCAACAAATACGAAATTAGGTAGAAATTGACGTTATTATTCATTTAGATATTATTTTTTTGGAACTATTTTAACTAGTTTTTGTGAAAAAGACGACGAAAAAAAAGCTGAAAATGTGAAAATTATGAAATTGAGAAAATACAAAAAAGAGTTTTTTTACTGTTTTTGTTATTTTTAAGAAATAG
>NW_025400985.1:8655-10554 GCF_015345945.1 Tribolium madens
AAAAATGTTTTTTTTTTGACTTTTTAAGTAAATTTTTGAGTTACTAACTTACTTTTTTTGTAAGATTTTGTTAAAATGCGAAATTATATAGAAATTGACGTTGTTTTGCATCATTTATAATTTTCTTTTAAAGTAATACTTTTGCAAAAATTGAGACAATACAAAAAAAAAATTTACTTTTCTGCTATTTTTAGAAATAGAAATTAAAAACAAAGGTGTCAAACAAAAAAGTTCCTACCAACAAATCAATAATGCATTTTTTTAATAAAAAAATGTTTTTTTTTTAATTTTTAAGTAAATTTTTGAGTTGAAAACTCACTTTTTTGTAAGATTTTGTTAAAATGCGTCAGAAATTACAAAATTAAGTGGAAATTGGCGTTGTTTTGCATCATTTATAATTTTTTTGAAAATTAAAAAAATACAAAAAAAAGTTTTCTTACTTTTTTTGTTATTTTTGAAAAAGAGAAATTAAAAACAAAACTGTCAAATAAAAAAAGTCTTACAAACAAATTAACAATGCATTTTTTAATAAAAAAAACACTAAGCTTGGGCAAATTTTTTTTTTGACTTTTTAAGTAAATTTTTCAGTTGAAAACTTACTTTTTTAGGAAGATTTTATTAAAATTACGAAGTTTGGTAGAGGTTGACGTTGTTTTGCATCATTTATTATTTTTTTGAAAAAACTCCGATTTTTGGAAAATTGAGAAAATGGAAAAAAGAGTTTTTTACTTTTTTGTTATTTTTAAGAAATACAAATTAAAAACAAAGCTGTCAAAAAATCCTACAAACAAATTAACAATGCATTTTTTTAATAAAAAAATCACCAAGCTTGGCCAAAAATGTTTTTTTTTTAACTTTTTAAGTAAATTTTTGAGTTGAAAACTCACTTTTTTAATAAGATTTTATTAAAATGCGTCAGAAATTACAAAATTAGGTAGAAATTGGCGTTGTTTTGCATCATTTATCATTTTTTTGAAAAAAAACTACGATTTTTGAAAAATTGAATAAATACAAAAAATGTTTTTTTACGTTTTTTGTTATTTTTAATAAAAAAATCATCAAGCTTGTCAAAAATGTGTAAATTGTTCAGTTAAAACTTCACTTTTTTAGAAAAATTTCATTAAAATGCGTAAATAAATTACAAAATTAGGTAGACATTGATGTTGTTTTAGACTGTTTTGCATGATTTATCGTCATGAAATGTTGTCAAAATAAGTCAAAAAATCACTAAACTAGACCAGAATTAATACTGTTTTAACTTTTTTTATCTAGTTTTTGTCAAAAAGTCACTAAATTAAGTTGAAAATGTGCTTTTTTCGACTGTTTAAGAACGTTTATGAACTAAAAACTCAGTTTTTTACAAAATTTCGACAACAAATAAACGAAAAATAATGTTATTTTTGTGATTTTCAAGCAATTTGTAGCAAAAATTTTTCAGTCAGGAACACGCTTTATTATTTCCAAGTTTCTACTCAAATACGCCAAAAATCCTCTTATTGTAGGTTTTATTTCTGCTTTTTTATGCCGATAAAAGTCAAGAAATTTGGTCGAAAATCGTTGTTTTGTAAAAAATGTTATTTTATTGACGCGATTTTGTTAAATCATCAAATTAGTGAATCTTGCTAATTTTTTTACTTTATTTTTAAGCAAAATTTTGTCCCAAAAGTTGCCATTTTGCAATTTTTAAACGTGAAAGAAAGTTTTCTCTCAGAAATGCATTGCTTTATTAAAAATTTTGGTCTAAGAAGTGAAAAAATTACAAATTGGTCAGAAATTACATTGTTTTTGCCTTTTTTCAAGCGTTTAAGCATGTTTTTGAGATAAAAATTTTCATGGATTTTAATAAAAGTAAAAAAAAAATGTTTTAGAAAAAACTCCGATTTATTTAGAAAATTGAGA
>NW_025400985.1:10654-134480 GCF_015345945.1 Tribolium madens
GGTAGTGAGGCACGTCCTTAAGGATTTTTGCCCCTCCTACTCCTCCTACCCTACCCCCCGGTATCGCCGTCCAGCATTTCTTCAGGGAGAAGGGCTTGTCCTTTTTGTCTCCACAGACATTCCTCCATTCATTTTCGCTCCAAGATCATATTCGCTCAGGGGTTCAAAACCACCTTTTGGCCGCCTCCTGCACGCCGGTGGTTATCYCTCCCTTCACAGAATATGTCCACTTCGAAATTCTACTGGGATAAGGAATCTTCATCGTCCCTATCTCTCTCTCTTTCTTCCTCCATCTCTTTTGTTTTGAGAATTTCCTCTGCATATCTTTGCACAGTTCTCCAGTACTCGTTATTCTCGAGCATCTTTTCAATCAATAATTTAATAATAATTTTAAAACTCGAAATTTTTGAGAAAAAATTAACGAATTCCAATAAAACAACCTAATATTTTAAGTGCAAAAAAACAAGACATATTCTCATATTTTTGAGACATTTGGTGAATTTTTTTCGGCTTATTTTAGAGGAAATTTTACAAAATCATTTCGTTTCTGACTCCAAAACGTGCTAAAACGCTAAAAAAAATTAGAAAATAGTGTCATTTTCGGCCTAATTTAGTGATTTTAAGGCTTTGTGTATCTCAAAAGTTACTTAAATACTCAAAAAAGGCAATAACAGCACTATTTTTCACTTAATTTCATGATGAGTAATAAAGTTAAGAATAAGGCTAAAAGTTGTTTAGGTACTTTTGGGAAATCATAAATTTTTAAGATTCTGCCTAGATTTTTAAGACGTCAAATATCGTAGTACCCTCCTTGATTTATTGTTGTTTTTACTTTTTTATGCATGCGCCAAATGGCTTCGTCCAGAAATAAAAAGCCATTTTGGGGTGTGTAAAAACACGGTATTTTGTTAGTTTTTTTAGGGCGTTCTTAAAGTAGTTTTAAAGTTTTTTTCATGTGCCCAATTTTTGGTGGTCTACAGATATTTCGTACTTTTGGGGTGCATAAAAATTAATGCTTTCTGAAGGGTTTTAGATCTTTTTCGAATGTTTACCTTTGGAGGAAGAGCTGAATTTGTAATATTCTGCCTTGTTTTTTGAAGACGCCAAATGTCCTGGCCCAGAAGTAACAATTTATATACTACTTTTATATAATAAATGTATTACATAATTTAATGACGTCTTCGTAGTGACAGTGATATTGTAAGGACTTGCGTTACTTTATTTTGATGCATTTTGATATTCTTTTTTGTTTTATTATAGAATTATACTTTGTTTAGCAAAGAAATGAAACGGTTAATAAAGAAATTGAAAACTGTATTTATTTTATTTGTTACATTTCATTAATACTACCTTTTTTCAAGACTAAAATGTATTTTCCCGCGAAATTTTAAAGGTACTACTTTTTAGGACGAAGAATGATAATAAAATTCCTTAATATTTGACAAGCAGGGCTGCCAATCCCTTTTATCACCTGTTTTGAATGTCACTTTTGACACGTTGTTGATGAGGTCCTTTTCACTTTTTCCTTGCTTTTGTTCGTTTAATATGTGATAATAATGGCAAGTGTTGATGATGATAACGGGTGGTAAGTTTTTAATCACAACTAAAACCATTACTTTACTTTATCTGCATTTTTTGTGTGTCTCATAGGGTCGCCGATCTGGAAAATGCCTTACTGGAGGAATGTTCCGTTGCTGATATTTACTGTATTTGCAAAGGCAAACCCCTACCAGACAATTTAAGGGCTGAAGTCTGGCAGGTTAGTACAAAAAATAATTTGTTATTAACAATAATGTTTTTTTTTAATTATTAGTTATGCCTCGATGTAAGAGACAAGGGAAACCAACTCGATCATTTTAATGAAATTTATGATTTGCCTAACCAAGCGGTGCTACGAGAAGACTGCACGACTTTCGTCTCAAAACTTGGAAACGATGAAGAGGATAAATTATCGGTTGTGTCCGATTTAGAATCAATTTTAACATTCTATTGCAAGAGTCGTAATTTATCTTATGAGAAAAATAACGGATGGATTGAACTTTTGCTTCCTTTGCTAACACTTAAAGTCCCACGTTCAACGACTTATAACTTGTTTGAGGCAATCAAAGACACATATGTGCCTCATACTGATGATGGCAATGCTTTTCACATTTTACGTCTTTTGTTACTTTACCACGATCCAGAATTATGTTCATTTCTTGACACTAAACGTATCACACCTGATAAGTATTGTCTGTCATGGTTTCAATCCCTTTTTGCGGCTACTTGCAATCTCCAAGTCGTCATAAATATGTGGGACTATTATTTCCAACAATCTGATCCATTTTTCATTTTTTTTCTTTCTTTAATTATGGTCATAAACGCTCGTGAACAGATTATTTCAATGAAAAGTGAGACTAGAGATGTTATTATTTCGAATTTGGCAAATATGCCGTGTGCTCTTGAGGCCGACGATGTTGGCGATTTCTGTTCGTTGGCCCAGTATTATGCTCTTAAAACACCCGTCAGTTTCCGAACTGATTTAATGCAAAATTTGTATAATAATAACGGAAAAAGTGGGGAAGAATCAGCTCTAGTGTCTCAAGCTTTATGTCTTCCAGTCTCCGTAAGCGAATTAATAGAAAATACGTCCCACGAGACTGGAAATATCGACGCTGTTAGGTTTTTCCTCGTTGATTGTCGGCCTGTAGAACAGTACAATGCTGGTCATTTACCTACAGCTTTTCATTTGGACTGCAATTTGATGCTTCAAGAACCTAGCGCTTTCACTACAGCAGTCCAAGGCTTACTTTCGGCCCAGAAACAAGCTTTAGCACATAATTCGAGTGCTGGTGGTGAACATTTGTGTTTTTTGGGATCGGGACGTAACGAGGAGGATCAATACACCCATATGGTTGTTGCCTCCTTCCTCCAGAAACACACCCAATATGTGTCTCTCCTCACAGGAGGTTATATCGCACTCCATCATTATTTTTCCGATAATGTAGATGAGTATCTACAAGACCACAACCCCAAATTTTGTATCGTTTGTGGTCCACATCATTTACATCATCAGCAAGCCGAAACTAGTTTCAAGTCGGGACAATCGACCACTGATCTTTTTGGAAAAATTTCAGCTGCGATGAAGTCCAAATCGGCAGAAGTTAAAGAGAAACTTATCGATTATATCGTTAATCCTAATAATAGTCCTGTGCAAGAGAGACATGTCAGCAGTAGTGATAAAATCGACGGGAAAAGATATAGAAACGTTGCACCGGTTTTTAGTATAGATGATGATCATGATAGTGTCACAAATATAGAAAATGTCGATGAAGAAGATAGTCGAGAATTGGTCCAAATTCAATCATGGCTGAAACATCCTGAAGTCATTGAACATTTTCCATGTCAGGAGGTGAAAATCAATGGATTCATGTATAAAAGTCACTTGATTGTGACCAATAATGAGCTTATAGTACTTAGAGAAATGCCCGATAGAAAAGGCATTGCTGAAGTTATTGTGAAACGACCCTTGTCGGCAATTGTTAAAATAACTGCGAGAAAACGTCATCCAGAACTTATCACCTTCAAATATGGGGTACCTGATGGTGAGAATTTAATTATATCTGACATGGATCGATTTCTTATACCAAATGCCGATAAGGCTACAAAAGTTGTTTCTGAACAGATTTTAAAACAGTTGAAAACTAAAGAGTAATTTTCTAATAATTTATAATAGTTACAGAGTTATTGTAGATATTTTATTTGTAAAAAAACAAATCGTTTGTCTTTGTTTCTTATCCAAATAAAATAATGCTTAAGCGAAGTGAGAATTATTATTATAATACTACATATTAATAGCTTGTGACATGTTAATAAACACTAAAAAGTTAGAAAAGATCTATGTCATCGTGTTCACCTGAAAAAAAAAAAAAAAAACATTGAAATTGATTGAAATTGAAAAAAAAAATACTTACAATATCATCAATTTTCAAAATTGACCTAACCGTTTCGGTAGCAAACGTAATCGCACTGACGCTGACCAACAACGGCTGCACCACATTCTCCTCCAAAATATCCGAAATCGCCCCCTTTCTCACATTAATCCCCGCCGAAATTTCCCCTTTAGCATGTCGATTCCTCAATTCAGTCACCGTTTGAATCGGATTCAATCCTGCATTTTCCGCCAACGTAAACGGAATAATCTCCAAAGCATTTGCAAACGCTCTTAAACAAATAGCATCAATGCCGTCTTTCGTATCGGCCAAAGCCGCCAATTTCAATGCCAATTCAATCTCGGGTGCACCACCGCCTGCTACAATAGCTCCTTTTCGTACCAAACAACGTATAACGCACAATGCATCATGCAATGATCTTTCTGCCTCTTCAAGTACCAATTTATTCGAGCCACGAACCAAAAGGGTAACTGTTTTACCGGCATTTTGAGCACCGGTAATTTTCACCATGCGACTACCACCGACGCCGATCTCTTCAACCAATTCGGCCGAAACGAGATTTTCAGCGATAAAATGATCAAGGGAGGCAATGGGACGACAACCAAGAGATTTACACACAAATTCGACATCTTCACGTTCAATATCTTTGATGACCATGCATTTGATTTTGTCGAGGAAATGAAGAGCAAGATCGGAAACGGCATCACGAAGAATCGACTTTTGAATCTTTAATAAAAAATTCAAAAAATCACGTAACTGACTTGTTTAGAAAATTATGATTAATTACCAAAAGGACATTACATCCAGCCTTCTTGATCTGTTTCACAATATTCAAAATATAAGTTCTTTCTTCCTTAAGGACTCTATCCATGGCAGCATAATCCGAAACAATGACATTATGATCCATGTCTGTTTTTGGTGCAGAAATACAAAATTGAATAAAACCAATTTTGGCTTTCTCGATACGTTTAGGACCATTGACATTTGCAACTTTTTGAGGAAAAACAAGACCATCTATCAATTCGGTATCTTCAACCGTGCCACCAATTTGTTTAATTACCTTGATATCTGATAAAGAAACGACTTGTTCATGACCTAAAATTTCAACAATAAACAAAACATTTATACTTTTTCAAAAAAAAAAAAACAACCTGGTTCCACTACTTTTAAAACCGCATCTACGGCTAAAGGGGCCAATAGACTTGATTGTTGTGAAACAACCTTCGAATTCAATGAAGTTGACGCACTCTTAACCATTTGTTCGCGATTATCCAACGAAATTGGCTTTGAAATACTTGTTAAAATCTACAATAAAAGAAAAAAAAACAAGTGCATTCAATGTGTCATGGTAGAATTACTTCAACGGCGTATTTGGCAGCTCGTTGAAACGATTCAGAAATTGCAGTTGGGTGAATCCCTCGGGCTAATAATTTTTCAGCAGTATCGAGTAAAGCCCCCGCTATTACAACAACAGTTGTGGTACCATCGCCGGCTTCAACATCCTGAGCACGTGACAACTCAACCAACTAAAAAATTACGTTTTTAAATCAATTTTACAAAACTCAATAAAGTACCATTTTAGCAGCCGGATGTATGACGTTCATTTGTTTCAAAATCGTGGCCCCATCGTTGGTGATGGTGACTTCACCGTTACTCGCCTGAATCTAATTAAAATATGATAATTATTAAATAAACTTTTAGTGTGTTATTATGATTACCATTTTGTCCATGCCTCTTGGCCCCAAACTCGTGCGAATGGCATCGCAGACAGCTGTGAAAAAAAGTTGCGATATTACACAAACTTGGCTAATTAAGTCGGAAAAATGAGCAATAATCATACCGAATTTCAGTAAAAATTGATAAAACGGTCAAAGTTGAACAAATTCGAGGGTATATTTTGAGGAAATTAATGTTTACCTTTTGCCGCATTTATGTTGCTGAGACGGACATCACTTGGCTTACTTTTGTCCTTGTATACGACGCCTCGCCCTTTATTTCCATCACCCATCGATGCCTGAATCGTCATTTTATTCGAATAAAATCAAAAGAAGCCACTACAAACTGTAAATTAACAGATGATTGAAGATTTTTCTTCGGTTATATTTTTCAAGAAATGACAGTTTATTTTGTATAATTTTTGACAGCATGAAATTTGACAGTTGATCGGTGTTTAAAGTAACAAAAATGGTTAGATTTGAATAATAACAATAAAAATAATAAAAAGTTTCTATTAATTATCACTTAACGAATCATTTTAACGATTATTTAGCACTTTATTTAAAGAAAAAAACACAATATTATAATTTTTGATAGTTTTAGGCAGTTACTAGTGTCTAAAGTTACGTAAAAAAAATGGTTAGAAATTTGAGTATCAGAGATAATTATTAATGTTAATTTGAAAAAATTCAAGTGGTGATAAAATGTAGACATTTTATTATATCTAGCTACATTTTTACCGTAGATATAATCACCGTATTTAGGATGTTTGTATTGCATAACCTAAAAATTTTCCAAGAATGAGCTATCAAGCGATAAAATGATTCGTAAAATGGTATTTACTCAACAATTGGTGTTTGCATTATTAAAGTTGTAAGTTAATATGTCGTAAATAATGCGAAAATGTCGACGTTTTCGTGGATGGAATTGTTTCCTACAAGACTCAGTTTTGCGATTTTTATAGCTTACATATTGTTGTTTGTGGGGCAAGGTACCTAACTTTTTAAAATGCTAATTTTGCAGTTTATTTTTGTTTTCTTTTCTAGGTATATTAGTAACAGCATCACAAAAAGCAGACAACCAATATGATTATAACATAATTACGGTAGTTTTATTAACTGAAATACTTAAATTGATTGTATCAAGTTTGTTCTACTGTAAAGAGTAAGTTGTTTGACTTGACTTGAAGTTAATTTTCTTAATTTCGAATTTTGTAGCAACTCCCCAAAGTCTCTAGTCAACAATATTATAGAAAATAGAAAGGTATTAGGACTTTATTTTGTACCTGCACTATTGTATTGTTTCTACAATAACCTTGCCTTTGTTAACTTATCAGTATTTGACCCCACTACTTATTACTTATTACTACAATTAAGAGTTGTAGTCACTGGAATATTATTTCAAGTGAGTCATCAAACATTGAAAATCTATAATAATTTGGTGTAATGTTTCAGGTCATATTTAGTAAAACTTTAAGTAAGAAACAATGGCTTTCGTTGTTAATTTTAACATTTGGATGCATGTTGAAGCAAGTTAATTTCACAGACCAAGAAAAAAAATCACTTTCATTTGATATCATTGGCGTAAACGGTATTTTTATCCTTTTGCAAATTTTTTGTTCATGTCTCGCGGGCGTCTACAACGAATATCTTCTTAAAAAACAAGGAGCTGATGTGAATATTTTCATTCAAAACGTTTTCATGTACTTGGATTCGATTGTTTGTAACGTTGTTTTGTTAGGTGTACGAGGACACTTAACCACTGCTTTCACATACGAAAACATCTTCAAAGTATTCCATTACAAAGTTTTATTAGTAATGTTTAATAATGCCGCAATTGGTATCGTCACTAGTTTCTTCCTAAAGACTCTAAATTCGATTTTAAAAACGTTTGCAAGTGCCTTGGAATTAGTTCTAACGGCTTTATTAAGTTACGCATTTTTTAGTATTCCCATTTATTTAAATACGGTTCTTGCAATCGCTACTGTAATGTATGCTGTGTATTTATATTCGCAGAATCCCGTCTCAAACACAACAAAGCAGGCCAGTCGACAAAGCGATGAAATCGCTCTCATCAAAACTGAACAAGTTTGATGGAACTAGAGTTTTTTTTTTTATTTTTATCAATACAATTAAAAGTATTTAATGTGGCGCTGATTATACATAACCAAATCTAATAAATAAATCGTTAAAGCTGAACGTTTTTCATACACCCATGAACAATCAACTTTTATTTTTTTATATACAGGATCGCCTAAATAATATAACAATCTTTATACACGAATGAAATGTATGACCAAAAACTATGTAATCTACACATCATAGATCTAAACGTCTTTAGTGATTTTCCTCTTTCCTGGCAATAAATACAGGATCGCCTACATTAATAAATCCAGTTTTTCCCACTTCCAAATTCGTTCCAAATCTCGGTCCGCGATCAGGTCCGGAGTGTTTCCGATATCTACAAAAAAAATATTTGATTATACAGGGTGTTCCGTCTAAACTCCACATTAAAAGTATTGGGAGTTTGAATAATCATATTTGTTTGAAAATTACTACATAGCCATAATTCATTACGTTCTCATAAATGAAAATATTTTCAAGATGGCGGCACTTCCGCTTATACCGGAAGTCGGTCTCAACTTTCTTATTTTAAATGGAAAGATATTTTTTACTGCGTTTTTGGATTAATCGGGTCATTTTAAGGGAGTTTTCATCAGCTTTCCCTATACCTAAATTTAGCCGTTTTTCAAAAAATTTTGGATTTGCACCTTACACTTTAAAAATCGGTAACTCCGCTATTTTTTAAAATTTTGAATTCGTTTTTTTGGCGTTTGAAAGAGAAAGTTTAGATCTTTCTTACGGTGTTTTCAAATTTTTTTAAAAAAAATTAACAAACCCTAAAATTTTAAGGTTACTTTTGTAATAATTCAAATACCCATAACTCAAATTTTCCAAATGAAATACCCCAATTTTTATTTTACTAAATGGAAGAGAATTTAATTCTACATCATCTGTATTAACATTTGCTATATCAAAATTTAATAATTTTTAAGTTATGGTGACTTTTTGTTAAGACGATTGTCGAAAATCTATTATTTTCGTATAGTTTGCTATGGAAATCAGAAATGTCAAAATTGTTTCTCAATAAACGTCAACAGTGACTTATTATTTGACAAATAGTGCCAAAATATGGAGAGTCAAAGCTACTCAAACTTTGATTTAATTAATTTATTTGGTATTTATGTAAAGTGTAACAAAATTTTGATGTCGTTCATTAAACAAAAATATTTTTTTCTCACTTGTTAGCTTTCAATAATGATCGCATCAATAATAATTAAGTTTGCATAACTTTGATTCTTCATATTTTGGCACTATTTGTCAAATAGTAATTTACTGTTGACGTTTGTTTAGAGAAAATTTTGACATTTTTGATTTCCATAGCAAACTATGTGAAAACGGGTGTGGCTAGTAATAAATTTTCTGTAGTCTTAAAAAAAAGTCCATAACTTTAAAATTATTAAATTTAGGTATAGGGAATGTTAATACAGATCAATGCACAATTAAATTCCCTTCTATTTAGTAAAATAAAAATTGGGAGTATTCCATTTGAAAAAATGTTGGGATATGTTTTTTTTTTCAAAATTTGAAAACACCAGAAAAGGGCTCTAAACTTTCTCTTTCAAACGCCAAAAAAACGAATTCAAAATCTTAAAAAATGTCAGAGTTACCGATTTTTAAAGTGTAAGGTGCAGATCCAAAAATTTTTGAAAAACTCCAAATATTTCAAAAACAGCTAAATTTAAGTATAGGGAAAGCTGATGAAAAGTCCCTTAAAATAACCCAATTAACCCAAAAACACAGTAAAAAACATACCTTTCTATTTAAAATAAGAAAGTTGAGACCGACTTCCGGTATAAGCGAAAGTGCCGCCATCTTGAAACCATTTTCATTAAGGAGGACTTAATGTTTTATGGCTATGAGCCAATTTTGAAATATTTATTTCAATTATTCAAACTTCCAACACTTCTAATGTGGAGTTTAGACGAAACACCCTGTATAAATAAGTCAAACAAACTCTACTAACGTTTCCAATGTTTTCAAAGGTTGTCTATTAATATCCCTAATTCCGTTTTCAGACGAAATAGTTGTAAAGACACATCTAGTGCAATCTTTAACATTTCTCAAAATAACATTATCACCAACTTTTATCCAATCCCAATTGTCTTCATCATAGGGTTGCAAATCAGGTCCATCAACGATAATATTATGTCTGAAATTCTCAACAGTGACATTCGAATTGTTACCAACTCGTTTATTTAAATCATGAACCGAGTGTTGATTGATGAGAGTGACACTCGACAAGTCTGCAAACAGACCCTGAAATACATATGACAATAATTATTAAAATTGATGACTAATCTACAAACAGTGGAATGATTGCTTAAATTCTTGTAGTAATTGAGGAGTTTGTGATGAGTTTTAGTAATGTCTCGACGTTGCATAGCATCATTGTAGCCCAGTCTTAAGCCAAAATCGCGCTCGATTATGTATCGAGAAAACCAACCAGCAGCCTCATCACCACAATCGATCGCTTCAATGTATTCGTTGTTCCACGACCTTCAATTATATAATTAACCAAATCCGAAAACGAAATTGTGACCCCTTACTTGACTTTAGTAACGTCGTTGTCTTTTCGGTTGGGTATTTTAACGTAGAGTGTCCTCATTGTGGGGGCATCAATGGCAAGATGATCTTCATCGTGCACCGAAACGTCAATGAGGACCATTTTGGGGTAGGTGCGAGCAGTGCGAAATTCATGATCCTTGGCTCCATATACTATCAACACCCTAAAAATAATTACGTAATAATAGTGGAATTTTTCGTCTCCATCTTGTGATTATTATGTTTACCGACCTGTCTCTTAGCTGGAAAACCTTCTCGTCCTCTTTGGTCTGTGTGAGTCCGACTTCTGTTACTTCGGCCCTTTGTAATTCGACTCGATGTCCGCTTTTAAGTGGATACAAGTGGAGTTTTTTCACGCTTCCGATTCGTTCCCAATTCGAGGGTATTTTGACCTGTTTCCATTTCTGGTACAAGTAGGAACCAACGACGGTAACGGCCGTTACAAGACTTGTAAAAAGGACGGTTTGTGTCACCACACTGTTGAGACCCATTTTCAGACACTAAAAATTTATTGTCTAGAATTAAGCTTGAATTTTCTTATCATAATTGGTTGTAAATTAATATAGTCAGTCAACAAACATTTTTGATTTATTTTGATATTACAATTACGTACACTTATTGCGTCATTTCGTTTGTTGAATCAATTTTTTTAATAAATTACAAACAAAAATCTAGGATAACATTAGATTCGTGTAATTATTATTATTATTCACTTACAAAAGTGTCATTAAATAACAATCAAGGAATTATTAGAGCTCATCACACTATGTGTGTCATTTGAACAGGTCAAATAATCATAAAAACTTGTACAAACATAAAAAATTATCTTGAATTATGTGATAAACTACGAGATAAAAAGTGACCAATTGTGAACTCTTTATTTATAAATAAATATTTCCTTATTCTTACCGTTTTAAGTCAAAAACAAACGCGAGAATGCTTAAACATGTGACAATGTTTAGGAAAAAACACCGCAAGTTAGACAACCAATAATACAGTTGACCTCAAGTGGAAATAAATGACAAGTCAAAAGATAGTCGGTTTACATAATTATGCATTTTTGAAGCACTGTTAGTAAATTTTCAGTTGTGATTTAATAATTTTCAAGAAAAAAGTAAAAAAAAAACAACTTTTACATTTATTATTGTACAGTTGGAGACAAAATGCTTTGGTCGTCAATGTCACTTGAGTGTCATTAAGTTATAAAGTATGCTTTAGGACTGTTAACCTTATTTTTAGCTACTGTCAATCACAGGTGACAAGTTGTAAATATTTTTTTTGATAGGATAATTTGAAATTGTCATTCATTTTGACGTTAAAGTGTCAAAAAAGTGACGACCAAAGTATTTTGTCTCCAACTGTACATAGATATATTATAAACACAAAATTATTCCATAGTTAACCTCGGTGATAAAAACAAGGTTTATAATAACTTAATAATTTGATTTTTTTCTTGAATAATCACTCCTTTCAACAATTTGAAATAAATTTATGACGGGTGTCTCAAAAACAAGACATAATATCGCCGAACAAGCCCCAGTTACGAGCATTGTCCCCCAGTAATCAAGAAACTAAAAAAATATTATTTTATCACACATAAAAAATACCGATGATTTACCAAAATCGTGGTACTTATAGTGCTTGTCTCGTCTTTGATTCCAAAAAAAATAACAAAAATTACTGGTACGTGTAACAGATACATGCTATAAGTAAGTTTTCCCAGGACAATAAATACAGGATGAGATAAAAAAGTATTAATAAATCCTGCAACAGAATTTAGTAGGTGATTATTGTTTTATGTTGAAAAAAACTAACCTCCGTTTCCTGTGTAACAATTAAAAATCAAAACACAAAGGGCAAGGGCCCATAAAGGTCTAGCAAAACAGTTAAAAAGGGCGCTGTAAAAGCTATCTCGTCCTTGTCTTACTAAAACAGTGCAAAGTAAATGAAGGGCAAGCATAGTTGAAAGGGAAAGGGCCATCAAGATGTGATTTTGTCGTTTTGAAATGACGATTTTTTGGTAATTTTGTCGGTAAAGTACATAACCTAGTAGTATCCCAAATGACCAAGGCGCTAAATGAGCCATTGGTGTCATGTAGTAATACTTCAAGTAGCTCAAATCGGAACTAAAACACCAAATTAATAAAAAATTGTGTATGTAACACTTACTCAAAAAATAAAATGGCCCCAAAATTATTCTTCATTGTTACAATAAAACTGTAAAGAATGCAAATGAAGCAAGCAGTTGTCATTCCTGCAACAACTCGAGTCGTGTGTTTTTTCAAATTGAATATAAGAAACGGAGCAATTAAATATAGTTGAGTATCCACCGCCAAATACCACGAATGAGTCACACACTAAAAAAAAATTTTAGCGAATGCAAAAAAACAATTTTTTTTACTTGTGCTCCAATGTTTAAATAATTCGACACGAAAAGCAAAGTCATCCACCAAGTCTTGTGACAATTATCGACGAAATAATTCAACATTAAGGGCCAAAATGGCCCCTCACATATATATTTTAATACACTGAGATATAACAAAACGACAACAAAAAGGGCGGGAGTGAGTCTGAAATCATCCTTGATGCGAAAAAATCACAAATAGAGGTTTGTCAACAAGAAATTACCACCTAGGATTTGAATTTTTAGTAAAATTACGTTCTTCACGTTGTTTGTAACTAGAATTTTCACGTTTTCTGTCAACTGTCAATTGAGTTATCTATACCAAACTTAACCTAAATTTTTTAAACCTATTCACGAATATCCCTAAATCCTAGGGAGTAATTTCTTGTTGATACGATAATAATTACCGGAAAATTCGATGTAAATAAAACCAGAAAATATTAATTTGGTACTTTTCGGAGTATTTTAATTGGAGGTAACTCACAAGAACGCCTCCGATACAGAAAAATGTCTCGACACCAAAAAAACTACCAACAAATAAGCTGTTATGCCAATATGTGGGCCACTGAAATTAAACGTAAAAATTGTTTCAAATTTCAAGCAATTTTTTCACAAATTCTACCTCTGAAAAAAAATAAATTGGGTTTTTTGAACCCATAGCCGTCCTGATTGCCGCCATATGGCCTCCAACTATCATTCCCATGCTCAATACTTTAATACCATACAAACAAGTCAATTGTTCGTTTTCACAATGGGTCGAAATGAGTTTTTTCGTGTTGGTATAGAGTGAGAAGATTAGTAAAAATTTTCGTGATTGGTTTACTTTTGTTTTCATGATATGGAATAAATAAATTTCGTAGATGGTACTAAAAAGTACCACTAGTGTGATAATCCCAAAGAAAAAACTGAAAATTTAGATAAAAAAAAGTTGTTAAAGTTTTGAAATCGTACATACAATACGAAAATATCGATAGTTTCAGGTGTGATTTTTTTATTTTGATAGTGACAATGGTCGTCACGTATTGAAACATCTAATGGTGATGCGAATTTTCCCGTTAATTCCTCCCAAAATTGAATCAAATTTTGACTTGTGCACGATTTGGGGACGCAAATATCGAAAACTCCTCGTAAAAATTGCGAAATGCTTGAATTCATATGTTCAAGTTTCTGGAATAAAAATATGTTTTATGTAAAGTTGTTGGGAGTAATCCCAAATGTATTACTGCTCCCTTTTCGCTGAAATCCCACCGAAAATTTCTGTTAGGTTTGAGCACTACATTACAGTACATTCCGACAATTTCGTGTCCTTTTACAACTTGCCTAATCCCAAGACACTGCTCATAATCCCCAATTAGGAACACATTCCCTTTTAAAATCCCCGGTCCAGGTTTGGCACTCGCATCAAGCACTATGCATTAGTAAAAATAACATTCTAGAGCTAAAAAACTTACTTTTCAATGCCCATAATTCCTTGTTTTCTAGCGCCGAAATGAAAAGTTTCAAATCTTGTCCACATTGATTATTATTATCGATAGTTTTGTCAATAATTCCATAGATTTTTCCTTTAAGTAATGTTAACATTAAGTCAGGGGTCAAAAATTGGCCACAACTTGTTGAAAAAAATACAAAAAAGTAAAAAACACACTTATTGGTGAACATTTTGACTGAAATAATAACTGTAATTTTGTGATAGTGAAACTTGTGAATAATAAACGAGGATAAAATAGGCGATAAACCTAGTGGCTTGTTTTTATTATTTTTGTTTTGTTAAAATAGTGTAATTTGGAACAACTCAAAAATGTGTTAATTTTTTCACTTTTTAATTTTAAAACGAGTGACAAAAACAATACTATAGTTATATAGGAAATTAAACACAAAATGCTTCAATTTTTTTCTAACAAAATTTGGATGCATGACTTAGAAATGATTTTTTTTGGTGCGGGTTTGTTTATTCCTGCCGCTTCTATTCTTGTATTAATTTTTTGTAAATAAGAGTTTTAATCAATAAAAATGCGACGTTTGAAAATCTTTTTGTTTAATTTCTAACGCTTTACGATCGACTTCCGGTTTTTATTATTTGATAGAAAATCAAGCAAGAATTCCGAACGTATTTTTAATTTTCTTGAGAGATTAATAGTTTTTAAGAAAAATGAGTTTAAATTTACAAAAATCAAACAAACATTTTTACGACGAAACCATTTTTCCTATCGACTTCCGGTTTTTACCATTGTATAAAGTTTCCGAGAAAAACGCTTCTAAAAACAGTTTTTCCAAAGTTTTAACAACATGAGCCTCGAATTAAAAATGTTGTATTTTTTTTTAGAGTTAGGTGACAAATCAAATTGATTATAAAAGAATTTCAAGTGTTGTGATAAGAAGCATGAACCCGTTATTAACGTTATCAGATTTCGAGATTTAGCTTTGTATTTACAGTATGTTATTGATTTATTAGCGTTTCACAATAACCCAACAATGAACCAAAATTGTGTTGTTTTAATAATAATTTTATTAATTGCTGAATGTAGTTGTAATAACATTTGTGACAATTTAAATAATTTATCGAAAGACAATATCACCCAAGGATGTTTAAACCAACTCGACTTGATTTGCAATAATGGTTCAGTTCTTTGGCAAAGTAAGTTTCACAATTTTCAACAAAAATGAAAACTTTTCATCACATAGTGTTTGACGCTTCTTCAAAATACCCCATTTCCGGTCTTTCCTACTCCAACAACAAGGATTTGGGAAATTTCGACGAATGCATCAGGATCAACTACGAATCGTTCAAAGGTGACGTTAAAGGAAAATTTTGTGGTTTGAGTGTGGCTATTGTGAATCCTTTCCTCAAACCGATCCCTGATCCCTTCATCATACTCAAAAACAAGCACACAACTCTCGCTGAAATTGCCACAATTAGAGACATCAGTGATGAAATTACGATAACTGCTTTGTCTTTGTGTATTCCGGATCAATGCACACCAAGAGAAGTGGGTTTGTACTTTCTTTGGGGGCAATTTGAAACCACCAAACTGGTCAATTTCGTTGATAAAGTCCCCTGTATGACCAAAGACTCGAATAGTGACTTCAAATGGGGCGATATAGTTTTTACGTAAGTGAAATAATAGTCTGGTCAAATTAGTCATATAACGAAAATTCCGACAGAGCTAAATTTTGGTGGTACACCATTAGGAATAAAGTGTCAAAAGTCCCCATCGATCCCATGTGTGCTAAAAAAGTTATTCGGGGTCAAAGGTCAAAATTTGACGTTTTTTAGATTTTTTTCGGCAAGTTTTATCAAAAAAGTAGCCCAGACGAAAATTATAGATCTTAAAATTATCTACAAAATGGTCTTTATACTTTTTTTCCAAGAATCACCATTCCTGAGATATCGCGATTTTAAAAGTATATGCACATACAGAGTGCGCCAGAACTCGCGCCCCAAAGACAAATGCCATGTAGGGTAAGGTACCAAGAACATGGAAAAAAATAGAAAAAAAATTCTATCTATAAAAATTTCAAAGTTATGAGAGTTTAAATTTTGCACTTTGACTCTTATTTATTTCTATAGGATAAATAATTTTCAAAGTTTTTTTGCTACAGGCTATTACAAGCGGAAACAAGGAAACTGTATCCTAACTTGTAACTCTGTTTAATGTTATTTGTGGCTTTTATTGACAAAATTTTTGTACTTTTACTAAATAATTATAAAAAGACATATACAAGATCATCAGTATTATTAAATAGACATAAAAAAATGTCAAATGTCAAAAATTTTTGACAGATAGAATTTTTTAAACATTTTTTCAGTACTCAGGGGACTATCCAATTACTCCCTTTCAAGGAAGTGCGCGATTTTTTAAACAGCCTGTATGTATTACCAAATAAATTCTTTTTAATTCTAATGGAATCGAGATATTTATAAGTTTAATGAAGTAGAAGAAAAATTTCAAGTAAAATAAGATACCAGGAACAGTGTGTTTAAAAAATTCTATCTGTCAAAAAATTTTGACATTTGACATTTTTTTATGTCTATTTAATAATTGATGATTTTGTATACGTTTTTTTACAATTATTTAGTAAAGGTACAAAACTTTTGCCAATAAAAGCCAGAAATAACATTGAATAGAGAGAGTTACAATTTAAGATACAGCTTCCTTGATTCCTCTTTTAATAGCCTATAGCAAAAAAACGTGGAAAATTATTTATCCTACAGAAATAAATAGAGTCAAAGTGCAAAATTTAAACTCTCATAACTTCGAAATTTTTATAGATAATTTTTTTTTCTTTGAGGCGCCAGTTCTGGCACACTCTGTATGTTACTCCTTCAACTTTTAGAATCGCGATATCTCAGGAATGGTGATTCTTAGAAAAAAAGTATAAGGACCATTTTTGTAGATAATTTCAAGATCTATAATTTTTGTCTGGACTACTTTTTTGATAAAACTTGCCGTTTTCGAAAAAAATCTAAAAATCGTCAAATTTTGACCTTTAACCCCGAATAACTTTTAGCACACATCGGATCGATGGGGGGGACTTTTGACACTTTATTCCTAATGGTGAGATCTCTACCAAAATTTAGCTCTGTCGGAATTTTAGTTATTTGAAATGTCTATTTTGACCGGACTATAACACAAAAACTGGTTGTTTTTAGGACGGTACTTGCGTTGGTCCTCTTTTTGGTAGTACTATGCACCATTTACGATTTTATGATGTTGAAACTGAACCGAGGTTAATACCCCTACTTTTATTTTACATTTTTACAGTTCCCTTTTAATTTTAGAACCACAACACCCTATCTATGTCTCATTTTCGGTCTTGACCAATGGTAGAAAACTCCTCAACATCAACTACAACCCAAATCCGGACCAAATCCAATGTTTGAATGGAATGAGATTTATTAGTATGATGTGGGTCATTGCTGGACATAATTTTGTAGCTGTTGAACAAGTACCAATCATTAATTATGCAGAAATTAAAGAGGTATTGTAGTACCAAAATTTGTAAATTCTTAAAAAACTCTCCTCAGTTTGCAGATAATGTTAGAGTACAATATGTAACTTCGGCTCCTATAGCCGTCGATACTTTCTTCTTCTTGTCTGGATTTCTACTAACTTTCGGATATTTGAAAAGTGCAAGGAAGATGGGAGTCGGCGAGCAAATATCTAAAGTACCAATGATGATCATTCACCGATATTTAAGGTACTTTTCCTCCTTGTTTTTGAGAAAAATGAGTTTCAATTGATTTTTTTGGAGATTGACCCCAGCGGTGATTATGTTGTACCTCACGATTATAACAATATACAGGATGATAGGAACAGGCCCTTTGTGGGATGTTGTGACACAAACAATGAGCAAACCTTGCGAGCAATACTGGTGGCCGTTCCTTCTCTACATCCAAAACTATTACAATTACAACGATATGGTACTAAAATAATCATTGTTTTGGTTCCATTATGATTGATTTTTAGTGTTTGACCCATACGTGGTACCTTTCAGCTGACATGCAGATGTTTATTTTAGCACCTTTGGTACTAATCCCTTTAACAGTACTGATCAAATCGGAGAAGGAATTTTGGGCGATTGCTACTCTTTGTACCTTGATTGTGATCGCAGTTGTTGTGCCTATTGTAGTGAGACTCGAGGACGACACAATCGACAAGTAAGTAAAAAAAAATTCAACAAATTACATTAGAAAAATGTTTCAGTGTTTATGATACCCATTCGCGCTTCAACTGTTACCTCATTGGGATGCTTTTAGGTGTAATAATGCGCGAGTCGAAATTTCAAAAATTCGTATTTTCCAAATTAGTCAATTTGATAATTTGGTGTGTGGTATTTACAATTTGTATTACTTTCAATCTCTATTATCATAATGTAATTCGTATTTACGAACACACTAAAGACACTCTTTTTTATGGTTTTTATCGGCCAATTTGGTGTTTGAGTCTGGCTTGGATGGTGTATTCTTGTCATCACGGTCATGGGGGCCCTATAAATTGGCTTTTGTCACTTCCGGCGTTCCAAATTGGGGCCCGTTTGTCTTATTGCATGTACTTGTTGCATGCTGTTGTTATTATGTATTGGGTGGGGGTTGTACGAACACCGTATTTTTGGGGGGATTACGTGGTGGTAAGTGGTCTTTTTTGAGTTTGATTTTTTTTGTGAAGAATTTCTTAGTTTTATGTCTGGTGTGGACATTTTATCACAACGATGGTGTTGTCGTACATTTGGAGTTTGGCATTTGAGTCTCCGATGATCGTTTTAGAAAAGTATTTTTGGATAGGAGTTGAGAGAATTGTTAAAACGATAAGGAAATTACCATTTTTCAAATAAAATATTTTTGATTAAACTTGTTTCAATAACGACATTTTCCCATTAATAACGTGAAACTTATCGTTTAATTAAAACACCTGCCACTTTTTCAAACATAAACTATCAGTAAAAAAATTTAATTAAATATAATCACACACCTGACCTAATCTGATAAAAATCTTAACTAAAACCTTTGACTAGTTTCAGCGATGGACTATTGATAACACGAAATTTATGATAAAACACAAAAATCCTATTAAAATGTTATCATTGATAAGTATTTTATTTACAAGTATTTTAATGTGTTGAAATGGCGAACGTAAAAACATTTTTTCTTTTAATATTTTTCGTTTCTTTTATTCATTATAATAATGCTGATGGTCTTTGTGATTTTTACGAAACGTCGGCCTACAATATTAGTGCCCCTTGCTTGAAACAACTAAAAGTTGTGTGTAACAATTCGGAATTGGCTTGGAAAAGTAAGTAAAAAAATATTTGCCCAAATATTAGTAAAATTAACTTTTTTAATTTGATTTTTTATAGTAAATGGAGTCAAAAATGGTTACTAGTTTTTTTGTATTGTTTTGAGCATTTTACACGTTTTTTAGTTATGCAGAAACTCAAGTTGAGAAATCGAAATATTTCTAAATAATATTTTATTCAACACGGTAAAAAAATTGCTAAAATTTTTTAGTACGTTTTTCAGCCAGGGACAGAACCATTTTGCAAAATTTCGTTAAAAACAAATCGAAAATATATTCAATTAACCCAAAACTGGTGTTATTTTTCCATTTTTATAGCACGTTTTTAAGATGCATTCAAATTTTTGCTAAAACTCACTGAAAAATTACCAAATTAATGAAAATTTAATTAACCTAATTTAATTTTAATGAAATTGAAGTGTTTTAGCATGTTTTCAAGTAAAAACGTTAATATCGGGCGACTGTAAATGATTTGGTGTCAAATTAAAAATTTAATTTGGCAACCTTGACTTTCAAATTCAAACGTCAAACTTTTATAGGCAATTGTCATTCATTTGTGACGGACGACTGCTGATTTAGCCGTCACTTGAAACATTTTTTTGATATAAAAAATTTAGAAGGATTACCATTATTAATTCAGTGTTGCCAATAGATTTCAATTTAATAAAAAATTAGCCAAAAAATTATAGAATTAGACTAAATGGAATTACGTTACCTATTTTTGCATTTTTCGAGCGTTTAAGCACGTTTTTGAGGACACTATTAAAAAAATTTAAATTATATAATCTCGTAATGTGGTGAAAATAAATCTGGCAACTTTTTAGCTCAGATTTGGTGAATTTAATTGTTTAGAGCTGGCAACACTGATGATTTCGATAAGGTTTTAATTTTTGTCATAAGTTTCCGAGAAAAACGCGTTTATTAAAATTTCAAAAATCGATAATTTCAGTGTTTGACGCCTCGTCAAAATTTCTAATTCCTGGAATGACCTATAGCAACGTAATGGATTATGGCAACTTCCCCGAATGCCTCTCAATTAATTACAACAGTGGTGAAATTATCGGAAAATATTGTGGCTATTCTGTGATTATTGTTAATATTTTTCTGACACCACAAGTCGACGAAATTTTGCAAAGTTTCAACATTGACACAACTAAACCCACACAAGAGGTGAGAGGAAAGATTTGTCAACAAGAAATTACCACCTAGGATTTGAATGTTTAGGAAAATTACGTTTTCCATGTTGTTTGTAACTAGAATTTTCAGAAGTAATTTTGAAATTGGTTGACGTTTAACCTAAATTTTTGACACTAGTTACGTTATCTTTTGTTTGTCACTAAAAACCAACCTAACCACACGAATATCCCTAAATCCTAGGGAGTAATTTCTTGTTGAAACGATAACACTTGTTCTATTTTTTTCTTTTACAGATTTCTTTCCAACTCGTTCCGAAATTGCAAGCGAAATTGCGGGATGTTCTAGTCCCTGATATTCCTTACGTCCTTTCGAAATACTCGAATTGTGTTCCAGACGCTTGCACTCCTCGTGAAGTGGGCTATTTTTTTTTATACGGACATTTGAATGACATTATCGGGCAATTATTTAACGCTTCGTTGATAATTTACACGAATTTACCATGTGAAACGGTCAATTCAAATACTGATTACGAAGCTGGAGATATTGCAGCGATGTATGTAAAATCGCGGTCAATTCATAGTAGCCTGTCACAATTCTTGACACTAGTTAGTTACTTCTGCTGCCAACATAGATACAACCCACACACGGGGCTGCCAACTTTGCAATAAACTAAATGGCCACTATGAATTGACCGCGACTTTAATAATTTTTCTTTGAAAGACACAAAAACAACTCGTTTTTAGTGTTTTTTTTGTGGTGATTGGGCTTTTGTTGATTGCTAGTACTGGATATGAAGCTTTGTGTCAAAATTTCAAAAGTGAGCCTCTTCATCCAATTCTTTTCTCATTTTCGATTCTCACAAATGGGAAAAAATTGCTTATTATTAGTGACAATACAAGTGAACAAATTCAGTGTTTTAACGGAATGAGATTTATTAGTATGATGTGGGTGTTGGCTGTGCATGCTAAAAGTCCCTATGAAGTGGGAATAATCCCTTTGGAAAATTACCCAGATGCGAAAAAGTGGACTCAAAATTGGACTTCACAATACATTGTAGCTGGACCACTTGCTGTCGATACATTTTTTTTCATTACTGGCTTTTTACAATCTTTTACTTATTTGAAAAAATCATGTGATGAAAAATTCGTGGATCAAGTACGAAAAGTCCCTAAAATGTATCTACATCGATATTTGAGACTTACACCAAGTGTGGCAGCTTTGTATCTTGCTACAATCACAATTTTTCGATTTTTTGGTAGCGGACCCATTTGGAGTCTCATTGCAGATTTAATGAAACGAGTTTGTAAAGAAAAATGGTGGCAATTTTTCCTTTATGTACAAAATTACACCGATCCTGATGAAATGGTAAATGGTCCGATTTTGGAAATTTTTACATTATTTTGTCATTTTTAGTGCCTCTCTCCGACGTGGTACCTTTCAGCTGACATGCAGATGTTTATTTTAGCACCTTTGGTTCTCATACCAATGGCTCTTTTTATCAAAAAGCGATTTAAAATTGTGATACAAGCACTAGTAACTCTTACAATTGTATCAATTGTGGTTCCCATAGTTTTACAGAATTTTGTCGATCAAGGACCTGGAAAGTGAGTAAAAAAAAATTATTAGCCCAACCCCGTGCTTGAACCTCAAACTTTTGATTTCAGCACATATGCAACACACACTAGATTCAATAATTATCTAATTGGGATGATTTTTGGGGCCACTTTGCGTATGAAAAAACAAAAACCCTACATTTTCAAGCCTGTGAGTCGCTGAAAATTACAATTTGTAATCACAATTTTTCATTTTAGTGGGTAAATGTTGCACTCTGGATTCTAGTTATTGTAGTTTCTTTAGCGATGATAATTTTTTGGTTTGATGTTAATACGAATTATGAGCTTGTGAAATATTCACTTTTTTATGGATTTTATCGACCGGTTTGGTGTTTATGTTTGGTTTTTATGGTCTATTCGTGTTATCACAACCAAGGTGGAATTATACAATGGTTTTTGCAAAGACCGGCCTTTCAGATTTTAGGACGATTGTCTTATTGTATGTACGTTTTACATACAATGGTGGAAATTTACGCGTTGGGAATTTTAAAGACTCCCAACTATTTCAGCAATTATATGTTGGTAAGTCTGTTTTACGGAAAGTGCAACACTGACTTTAAATTCACCAGATCTGAGCTGAAAAGTTACCAAATTTACACCTATTTTCACCAGATTATATGATTTAATATTTTTTTAATACTGTCGAAGATTCACGTTGTTTATTTACATAAATCTTGCAAAAAAACGTGCTTAAACGCTCGAAAAATGTAAAAATAGGTAGCGCTCTTTCATTTAGTCTAATTCTATAATTTTTTGGTTAGTTTTTTATTAAATTTTGCGAAATACCGGGTAACAAAAAATCCATTGGCAGCACTGAATTAATGGTAATCCTTCTAAATTTGTTATATCAAAAAAATGTTTCAGGTGACAGCTAAATCAGCAGTCGTCCGTCACAAATGAATGACAATTGCCTATAAAAGTTTGACGTTTGAATTTGACAATCAAGGTTGCCAAATTAAATTTTAAATTTGACACCAAATCATTTACAGTCGCCTGATATTAACGTTTTTACTTGAAAAACATGCTAAATGATTTGATAAAAGCAAAAATAATGACTTATTTTGATGTTTTTTTGGTTTGTTTTAGCAAAATCTTGCTATTAATGTATTTTTCGTCCTATTTTTTTTTTGACAAAATTTCATTCAAAAAGAGTTAAATTGAATGAAACAAACGAAATAACATCAATTTAGATTTATTTTTGTTGTGTTTAAATATGCTTTGACAATATTCTGCAAAATAAATGAGTCTTTAATTCAAAAAACGAACTAAATCAATCAAGACACGCTAAAATGATATCAATTTCAGTGTAATTTGGTAATTTTTCAGTCAGAATATCAGAAATGAACAAAATAATGAACTTTTTGGCCTATTTTAGTGATTTTTTTACTTTGTTGAGTGAAATATTATTTAGATTTTTCAAAAAAATTAGTGTCATCATTTTTGATCAATAATTAAAGAAGTTAATTTTACTAAGATTTTGGCAAAAAAAATATTTCAAAATACATTAATTTTCTGCTGTAATTACAATTACGTTTCTAAAAAATCATCAGAAATTAGAATTTCTGTAAAAGTTTTCGCTAAATCACAAAAATCACCATATGGTCTGGTGAAATTTTATGTAATTTTTTTGTAGTTTTATAACTGGTGTGGCCACATTATAGTGACTATGATATTGGCGGTTGTATGGGTGTTAGCTTTTGAACTTCCAATGCTCACTATTGACAAATATATTCTCGGGGGTAAGTACTTTTTTCAAACATTTTTATAATTAAAAATTGAATTTTTTAGACGAAAGAGCGAGAAAAAAGGAATAATTACTTTTTGTCCAACATTTTTATTTATTTAATAAAAAGTCTGTTGTTATGTATAAATTTGATAATTTGTTGTGTGTTATTAACATAATTAATTCGTATTTACGAACACGCTGCTGATTTAATTAATTAATTCATTGTTACCAATAGATTTTTTTGTCACCTGGTATTTTATCTAGAATCAAGACTGAAACAAAGGAAAATTTATTTGCATTGTTTTATTTAATCCTTTGGTGCACTATAATTTAATAATAAACAAATAAAAAGTAAAAGGTATTTGCTTAGCTAAAGGTCACTCCGCTTAGAGTATCTACTTAATAATAAATTAAAAATTATCGGTTTGAGTTCGTCAAAAAACGCAATTTTTTCACCACAAATAAATTAAAAAAAAATCTGAGTAACCAACATCAAATCTCCAATTTTATGTTTTTTCAAGAATTGTCTATCAATAGTTCAACTAAAAATATGGAACGTTTTATGTACCTATTTAATTTTTTTAAAATCTAAAATGTGTGTTTCCCAAGAATAAACTTTATCGATTTTTTGAATTGTGAACAATTTAATTTTTTTCAAATGGAAACCCACTATGTAATTACACAAATAAATAAATAAATTAATTAGATAAATTTTTAGTTTGATTTATTTATTTTAGCAATCAATTCGTGAACAACTTTCAAACTCTCAACATAAAACTCTGGTTTGTACTTATCGTCAAACTTCCACACGTCCAAATCCCTTTTTTTGGTCAAACCACTCAAAACGAGCAATTTTTGGTAGCCACATTCCGTCGCAAAGCCCATATCTGCCAAAACTCTAAGCCCAATTATAAAGATCCAAACTCATTCCCAACTTACGAATCTCCAATAAACAAAACTTTGGACGCATCTTTAATTCCATACTTTTGAACAATATAAGTGTTTAAATTGGGACTCGGTTTGCCCATTTGTACTCCCTTGCGACCTGAAACCTCCTCCAGAATCCGCAAATAACATCCTGGACCTAACATAACTCGATTTAAACCGAGAGGAGTAGCCATATTTGTAGCTCCAACTAGAAAAATGCTTTGGGGTTGTTTTAACAAATTGACAGACTTTTGAAGATTAACGAAGTCAATATTGAGGTCAATATCCACAATAAGGGCACCGATTTCACTCTCATCGGTGTTTGTGACAAGTCCAAACTCTTGAAGTGAGTTGACTTTTGTGTTATTTTCGTTGTTTGCCACTTTAAAACCGGCTTGTTTGAACGCCTGTTTCATTGCCGGCATTCCCAGAATAAAAACACTTTTGGTGAAGTTTTGTGATTTTAGGTAGGAAATCATTGCTTGAGTTGGTAAAATGATTTCGTCTTTTTCCAAATCAAAGCCTGAAGCATTCAATTGTTGATGGCACGAATCGAGAGATTCGGTTGTGTTGTTTGATACAACAATGACTTTTTTTCCGATTTTTTTCAAGGATTTTATGGCGTCGGAGGCGCCGGGGATGCCCTCCAAAATGTTCCATAGCACACCTACAAATGTGTTTTATTTATTTATTTTTTTAATTGGTTTAAATTTTTTTACCGTTGATGTCAGAAAGAACGATGTCGAAAGAATTGAAAAATTTTAACAATTCTTCGTCACTCACTGTGCTTAAGTCTTTCATAGTTAAGATAATTATAAAGTGAAATGACGATTTTTACATTATTTTAATTGCTTATCGCATTTTTTTTTTGAAATTTTTGTTTATTTTACGAAACTGTGACTCGCAAGTATGCATATGGATTAAACAAATGTGACTTGTAGTAATTATTTGAATTAAAATTTGTTATTTTCAAAAAAATGTCACGCTTTTTTTAATAAACCGCTCTTTAAAGAGGCTTTATACATATTAAGGTCACTAAAAAAAGTAAGGTTAAAAGAGTTGATAATTTATTTTTAAAGAACCCTCTTTTAAAGATTTTTAATCACAAAAAGTTTAACACCCTGTTGCATCCCTTTGCTGTAGTTTTAACACCAAAAACATACACTTTGGAGAAAATAATTTTTATTCATTTGATTCCATTAATCTAAAGCAGAAACAATAAAAAGAAATTGATTATGTTTTCAAACAAATAACCTTAGCGTGTGTAAATCTGGAGTTTTGAAGAGACCAATTTTTAAATATAATTTAAAAAAATAATGGGAATAACGAACAAACAACGAAAACAGTGAAAAAACTAATACAAATGTCAGTTCAACAAACCATGTAGGTAAGTAATCAAAGAAAAACAAAAACCCCATTTGCTGTTATACCAGTAGGGACATGCGCAGGGCTACAAACTTAAATATGAGATTCCATAGCCACCTATTATGCCAATTCCATGAAATCTACTATATTTTATTTCTACAAGATTTATCTTTTAATCTCTACAGTTTATAAAAAACAGAATTTGGATAAATGCATTTGACAAACAAACAAAATAAAAACGAATCGAAAAAATCTTTTTAAAAAGTATGAAAAGAAAAATTATAGAAGTAGTAATTTTTGTTGTTTTTTTTTTCAATAAAAACATGTCATGTTTTTTAATTTTGTTTGATTTTGTATACAGGCTGTTCCACGTAAGACTTTCCGATCTAATATCTCTGTTATTTGACAAAAGATTTTTATGAAATTTAGAATGTAGGCAACTTACAATTAGTCTTAATAAAATTACCTCAACATAAAAAATGTAAGCAAAACTACTAAAAAATAAACTTCAAGATAAAAAATTAACAAAATCACTCGTCTCAATTATGTTGTTAAAATGTTCAAAAATGAATCTTTTTGGACGAATTTTGTTAAAAAAAAATCCGAAAAAATATCAAATTTTGTTGAAAGTGAATTATTTTGGTCATTTCACTTGATATAGTTTGTTTTACGTTTTCCAAACTCGTAAGAACATTTTTGAGATTAAAATGATGATTTTTCTCGTGGAAATGGTGTTATTTTTGACAGAACGTTTCAACACTTTTTTGTTAAAAAACTTCCAATTTTATTTGTCTATTTTTGGTAGGGTAAAAGAAATGACTCAAAATGTTGCTTTTAAACTTTCCAAGGTGTGGTAAATTAACCTAGAACACCTTTTTATTATTATAACAGTATTTGAGGGAAATAATAATTTTCTGTTAATTTACGACCTCCCAACCAAAAAATACGAAGCCGATGACGAACCATAGTGTTCGGATTAATAATTTTGTATGCTTTTTCTGGATAAATTTTATTTTTTTCCATAAATCTTAACAATCAAATCATGCAAAATCCTCAAATTGTCAACAAAAAAATCCGGTTTTAATTCTTCATCAAACACCCAATTCTCCACCTCTTCTCTCTTCGTTAACCCACTCAAAACCAACAACTTTCTGTAACCACACTTGCTGGCAAACCCCATATCTATCGGAACACTAATACAAAATTAAAAAAATTCATCCCCCAACTTACGAATCTCCAATAAATAAGACCTTCCTTGGATGGGTAATCCCACACTTTTTCACGATAAAATCATTCAAATGCAGACTCGGTTTGGCCATTTCCAACCCTCTCCTCCCCGATATTCGTTCCAAAATTTGATGAAAACACGCAGGCCCTATTATAGTCCTGTTCAATCCAATGGGCACTTCGACGTCCATCGCACCCATGAGAAAAATCACCTGGGGCCGTTTCAACAACGTCGCAGCTTTTTGCAAATTTGAATAATTCAAATTAAGATCAACGTCGGTTATAACAGCACCGATGTTCTCATTTGAGGAGCTTGTCGCTGAGGCGAATTCGCCAAGAGTTTTAATCGGGGGCCCTGACTTGAATTTCGATAAATTGGGGCTCAAAATCGTAAAAACTTACCTCGTTTTTGGCCACTTTAAAGCCGGCATTTTCGAGCATTTCTCCAAGACAAGGCATGCCTAAAAGAAAGATTTCTTTGTCGAAATTTCGTGATTTGAGATATGAAACCATAACAAGGGCCGGAGTTACGATTTCATCAAGATCTAAATCAATCCCTGAGGATTTAAACTGTTGGTGGAACACTTGGAGGGATTTTGTCGTGTTGTTTGACACTGCTGTGACTCGTTTACCGATTTTTTTCAGGGATTTAATCCCCAAATCGGTGCCGGGAATTGTTTCAAGGACATTCCACAACACTCCTAGTATTTCAAATTGAAAAAGTGTTTCGGTTTTTTATTATTTTTATTTTTATTACCATCAACGTCGGTTAAAACTTGATCAAAAGAATTGAAAAAAGTTTCCAATTCTTTATCACTAAGTGTTGTCAGGTCTCTCATTATTATTAAACTAAACGCAAATACTAGATTCAAAAGATTAAAAGTACTTCCAGTGTTGCCAGATCTGGTGATTTTTATACTAGTTTACTGATTTGGTGAAAACTTTTGGAAAAATTCGAATTTTTGATGATTTTTTAAAAGCGTGACTGTAGTTCCAGTTTAATGTATTTTGAAATATTCTTTTAAATGCCAGTAAAATTAACTTAAAAACAAACCGAAAATTTATCAAATTAGGCCAAAACTAGTGTTATTTTTGATGTTTTTAAAACACATTCAAATTTTTGCTAGTTCGTTTTTGAACCAAAGACTCATTTATATTACAGGAAATTGTCAAAACATGCTTAAACATAACAAAAATAAATCTAAATTGATGTTATTTCATTTCTTTCATTCGATTTAGGTTTTTTTGAGTGAAATTTTGTGCAAAAAAATAGGACCAAAAATACAAAATATAGTTAAAAATGGGGTTAATTGCAAGTTTTTGCAAAAACAAACCAAAAAAACATCAAATTAAATCATAATTTTTGCTTTTATCAAGTGTTTTAGCATGTTTTTTAAATAAAAACGTGATTAAATGATTTGGTGTCAAATTTAATTTTTAATGTGGCAACCTTGACTTTCAAATTCAAACGTCAAACTTTTATAAGCAATTGTCATTCATTTGTGACGAGCGACTGCTGATTTAGCCGTCACGTAAAAAATTCTGATATAGGAAGAATTACCACTAATTCAGTGTTACCAATAGATTTTTTGTCACCGGTATGTATTTTGAAATATTTTTTTAAATGCCAGTAAAATAAACTTAAAAACAAACCGAAAATTTATCAAATTAGGCCAAAACTAGTGTTATTTTTTGCAATTTTTAGTGTTCCAGCATGTTTTTAAAATACTTTCAAATTTTTGCTAAAATTAGATTGAAATTGATATCATTTTAGGGTGTTTGGCTCGATTTTATTGCAGGAAATTGTCAAAACATGCTTAAACATAAATCTAAATTGATGTTATTTCGTTTGCTTCATTCGATTTAGGTCTTTTTGAGTGAAATTTTGTGCAAAAAAATAGGACTAAAAATACAAAATATAGTTAAAAATGGGGTTAATTGCAAGTTTTTGCAAAAACAAACCAAAAAAACATCAAATTAAATCACGATTTTTGCTTTTATCAAGTGTTTTAGCATGTTTTTTAAATAAAAACGTGACTAAATGATTTGGTGTCAAATTTAATTTTTAATGTGGCAATCTTGACTTTCAAATTCAAACGTCAAACTTTTATAAGCAATTGTCATTCATTTGCGACGGGCGACTGCTGATTTAGCCGTCATCTGAAACATTCTGTAGAAGAATTACCACTAATTCAGTGTTACCAATAGATTTTTTGAATTAGACTAAATAAATAGCCTATTTTTGAATTTTTTGAGCACGTTTTTGAGTAGATTTGTGAGATTTATGTAAAAAACGTGAATCTTGGACAGTATTAAAAAAAATAAATCATATAATCTTGCAATATGGTGAAAATAGGTGTAAATCTGGTAACTTTTCAGCTCAGATATGGTGAATTTAATTGTTTTGATCTGACAACACTGAGTACTTCTTATCTTTGTTGCAATACTAGATGAACCTTGGATAATTGAAAGTTTTTATGCAATAATGCGCACAAGTTTAATGAATAAATCAATGCGATACAATACATAAAAATCTAAAATTGATTATTCAAAATCTCATAAATATCATTCAAGCTATCGACGTAATAATCCGGTTTCAACTTTTCCGGAAATTGCCAATCGTTCAAAACTTCTTTCCGGGTTAGGCCACTAAAAACTAGTAGTTTTTTACACCCAAAAGCACTAGCAAAACCCATATCCTCAACAATCCTAAAACCCCTAAAATAACACCTCACTTTTCCCCACCATCTCACTTACGTGTCTCCAATAAACAAAACCCGTCTCGGATCGCATATTCCATACTTATTTTTAATAAAATCACTCAAATACGGCCCTGGCTTCGCCATCGAAACTGCTTTCCGTTCTGCTAAATCCTCTAAAATCCGGTGAAAATTTCCGGGACCGATTATAGTCTCACCAGGGGCGTAATGCAACAATCTATCGGACCCACCCGTCAAGAAAATAACTGAGGGATCCCTCAAATACGTCCCTGCTTTTTGCAACTTGATTATATTTAAATTGACATCAAGATCGGCAATCACAGCACCAACTTTGTCATTTTTTTCAACACACATGTGAACAAAATTCAAGACTTTTTCTTCATCGAGTTTATCATCAGGGGGGGATTGTGCAATTTTGAAGCCGGCTTTTTCAAGTTCGCTTCTAAGAGCCGTCATTCCGATTAAATAAATTTCTTTATTAAAGTTGCTTTTTTTGAGATAGTCAATGATGGCAAGAGTTGGTTGGACTAAATCAGATTTTTGCGACACAATTTCTACCGATTTTAATTGTTGGTAATAGTCATCGTGGGTTTTAGTTGCGTTGTTTGAAACGAAAATAATTTTTTTCTTGAGATTATTTTTGAAGGCTTTTATGGCGTCAATTGAGCCGGGAATGTTGTTATCGAAAAGCCATATCACTCCTAAATAATGTCGTACAAAAGGGGATTATTTTATTTTACTTACCATCAACATCGCATAAAACGTAATCAAAAGAATTGAAAAAATCATTTTGTTCTTGTTTGGATACTCGAGTCAAGTCCTTCATTGCAACGAATGACATTCAATAACTAACAACTATCTCATTGCGTGATTTAGATTAATTCGAGGCCAAAGAAATAAATAAGATAGACAACACTTAATACGTTGAAAAATTTAATACAAAATAAATTTGCACAGCATTTACAATTTGTTATTATCATCAAAATGGCGTTGAATTAAATCCTCAACACTCTTTAAACTATCCACATAAAAATCAGGTTGGTACTCTTGAGGGTATTTCCAATCCTCCAACACTTCATTTTTAGTCAAACCACTCAAAACTAGTAATTTTTTGTATCCACATTTCGTCGCAAAACCCATATCCTCAATAACCCTAAAACCTCAATTCTCACACTTGATTATTTATAACTCAACCGAACCGACTTACGAATCCCCAATAAACAAAACCTTTTCTTTAAACCCAAATTTCTCAACAATGAATTCATTTAAAAGCACACTAGGCTTGGCCATCGGAAGTGGCTTCCTTCCAGTTAAATCTTCCAAAATTTTGTGAAAATATCCAGGCCCTATGAGTACATTATTTCGCCCAACTGGAAGCTTAGTATCGGTAGCTCCTGTGATAAAAATCACATCGGAACGTTTTAAAAAAGTAGCAGCTTTTTGCAATTTTACATAATTTAAATTTATATCAGCATCTGCTATTACAGCACCAACTTTTTCATTGTCTCCGATTGCATGAAGGGCGAGGTCTTGAAGTGTTTCTTTGATACGATCCGGCTGAAATTTTCTACAATTAAATGATCTAAATATGTAAAATTTCTACCGCAGATTCAGCGATTTTCAAGCCCGATTTTTCGAAATCTTGCTTCAAACAAGTCATTCCAATAAGGTAGATTTCTTTATCAAATTTGTGTTTTTTCAAATAGGAAATCATAGCAAGGGCTGGAGTCACTAAATTCTCCTTTTCGATATCAAAACCAGCAGTTCTAAGTTGGTTCAAGTAGAAATCGTGACTTTTCGTGCAATTATTTGAAACGAAAATTATTTCTTTGTTTAATTTAGTTTTTAACGATTTTATTGCTGCTTGTGTTCCAGGGATGCTTTCGAGCGAGAGCCATAATACGCCTTAAATTAAACAATTTAATCTCATTTAATTCATTTGCAACTTACCATCAATATCGGATAAAATCCGATCAAAAGAATTCAAAAATTCTGCAAACTCGGTTTTATTGAGCGACTTTAAGTCTTTCATTTTGAGGTAAAATTGAGACAAACAATAACAAACACTGCTTTTTAACTACATGATTCTTATCATCGGTCTTTTCAACAATTTACAAAACAAAATCTTATCTACACTCAACCTTGAACTAATCTTTACATGTGAATTCACATAATGAAGTATAAAAAGTACCGTTTGAACTAAATGACGTGTGGTTTGACCCTTTTTGCTTAAGTAATTGAAATAATTTAATTTTTGGCGCCAAATAATGGTCATTGATAATCAAAGAGGCGTGGTTAGTCACATGATTGAAAAAAACCCACAATTATTAAAAATTTAATAATACTCAAACTCATTACAAAAACAATATTTTACATAATAACAATAATTCTTAATCGACTTTTTCATCAAGTTTAGCTGTTCCACCTTCAAAGTACGCTTTATAAACAAACAAACCTAAAGCTACATGTAAAACAACAACGGCTATTATTGCCGCCCACACATTACTCGCTAAATTTCCAGTACCAATAAGGCCTAAAAAAGCAAAATACAATAAATTAGGGCTAACTAAAGAACATACCTACCTTCAAGAATAAAAAATTTCATCGTAAAGAACGTTGTTATAGGGGCAAATATTATAAGAGCAGAGTAGATAAACACAGTCTTAAAAATATTATAGGGCGTTGTTTGAATCATTTTTGTGATTTCAAAAACTAAATGATTAGTAATGTAAGAGGTTAGATTCAAGTGTCAAAACTTGGGGAATTTTGGTTTGTTGGGTTCCAACGAAAATAAAAAATCCTTTTTTTGGATTAAATTTATTAAAAATGTGGGGGTTTATTAGCTTGTATTATAATTTATTTAATCAAGTTTAATTTATAATAACACACAATTATTATTAATGAAATTATTCACTTACAGTTGGTACGTATGGAAGCGCTCAATTTGAAATCAGTTTGTTTTTGTGTTTTCCAAAATGTAAATAAAACATTTCGTATGATTTGTTTACGGAAAGATAGTCAGAGGGGTTTGCCAAAAATCCCACTCGTGGAAAAACACTCGTTGCTTATCGATTCATTCCGGTAGAGTCCGATGTTTAAAAATTGAATTTTAATAAAATCATGAATTTGTCATCGTTGGATAATAAAATCGTTTCACCTCGTGTTTAACTATATTAAACTATCAAAAGTGAAAGTTGGGTTTTAGCTACCGGCAACCGGAATTTATTTCGCATACGCTACGCAATCTCACTAGGAAGCGAACACCAGCTGACGCTTGTGAACGGTTAGAAATGCGAGACAACTTGAATATCAACGTGTTACCCATCGTTCAAGACAACATGAATTACACACCGAAGATGAGTCTCACGAATCTGTCCTCAAACGGCTACTACGGCTATCAGCCCCCTTTGGAGAAACAGAAGAAAGAAGACACTTGTTTTATGGAAGTGCAGTTCGAAAGCCCCCCGAATCGGAAACGTGCTTGGGAATTTGGCACCGACTTGAGAGAGTTTAAAAAAAGGCGCCAAAATGGTGAGTTTAAATGAAAACACTCTTTTTTTAACTTTGGCTTTTTGGATAAACAAAGTCGGTGATTTGGAGTTGCATACTTTTTAATTTCTATAACTGTCTTCCAGCAGATTGTAGTCCTTTCGTCTATCAACAATCCACGATTCGAACCGATGCAAATACGTTACGAAAACCAACCCATAATATCCCCGACATGCCCCGATGCATCATGGGCCACTTTATTTAAATTTATTTATTAGTAGAATAGAATGTTTAGATACTATTTTCGATTTTTCTCTTTCCTCAGAAAAAAAAATTGCCCGAAAAAAAAACCATTCCGAGGAGTTATTTGAAGAATTACTTAGAGAAACGCACGGTTCGAACCTCTACAACTATTGGAAAAGCGATGATTTATAATTTTTTGTGAGGAAAATCGAGCACATTTTCACGCCAAAGAAAAGTTTCTTTTCACTGGTTTAGAAAATGTCTAATGTTTTATGTACAGTTTCGAGTTTGATATTTTTGTATTATTGTGTGAAATAAAACTTGAAGGGTTTATTGGATTTTTATTGAAAATAAATTAAAACAAATCAGGATGATCGGAACGTGACGAAGTGGACCGATCTGAAAACCAATCTCATCATTTTTCCCCACCTAAAAATTAAATACCTTTACTCGGAGTATTAGAACGCGATTTTGTTGGCAAACGAGTCGGCACTTGATCTAAACCTTGCTTAATAAACTGTGTTTGTGCTTCAGCATTACTCTGAAATTCGATAGATGGCACTTCTATTTCCTCACCATTCATCTACAAAAAACAAATTTCCCTCTCACCCATTAAAAAAAAAATCAAAAACAAACAGAAGCTTCTAATGGCAAATCCCAAAATCCCCCAACCGCTCCTTCTTCTTCCTCTTCATCATCTCTTCCTTGATCGGCTTCGGCCAAGTCACCGTTTTGTATCACCACCTCTTGATTGCTCACCACGTTTATTGTTTCAAATGTCTCGCTACTATCAGGACACGTATCTTGAATCAATTGAATGAAAGACAATTCGCCTCTCAACAAATCGCTAACGGTTTGAATTAAATGCATTTTCACGTCACGAACCCTAAACAAAACATTATTTACAAATAAAATCTCCACCAAACTCACTTTTTGCCTTGATACTGCGCTAAAACTTCATCTAAAACGTTCGAAAAGTGTTTCTTAAACACCGAATCTCGAACCGTTTCTTGAAACGATTCAGATTCAAGCAAAACTTGCTTCAAAGTTGACAAAAACGCCAAAGTTGTTACATCGTCTTCGTGGTCATTAAGAAACGGAATTATTTCTTTTATCACTACATTATCATCCTGAAAACACTCAACTAGACATAATCCGATTAAAAAATTATTTACAAACCAAGGTGTTACGTGACGTAACTGTAGAATTTTTAACGGTTTTTGACCAAACGGTTGATTGTAATGAAAAATCCGGTTCGTTTTGTTCAAGGACCTAAAAACTAATCCTCAAACCAATACAACTAAATAAAACCGATAAAATACTTGTCTATTTGTGTGACTTGATGAAATTAAATTATGCGTAATTATTGTTTGAATCGATTGTAGGATTTTAAGTCGTAACGGATCCGAACTAATCATTTGTAAATCACGAAATAATTGAATTAGAAAATGAGGACGTGTCTCATTGGCCGAAATAAGAGTTACGACTTCTTTGTAGACGTTTTCACGCAATTCTTCAAACAATTTCGATCTGAAAAAAAAAAAAAAAAGATGTAAAGTGAAAATTTTAATAAATTATTACTTTGTATGATGTTCTTCTTCAACTTGCTCTTTGTGCCATTCATTGCGTCGACTTGTCGATTCTTTGAAAATCTGTTGTTCTTCTGAAATTGTCTCATCACACTCGTTTAGGTTCCTCTGATTGGTCGATTGTTCGATTTTATTGACATTATGATTGACGTTTAAAACGTCAGGTGGTACAGCAGTAGCTGAATTATTTCTATGAAACTGTGTTCTTCTCCGAGGTGTATTTTCTTGTGATGAAGTTTGATCAGAATTACTTTTTGGTGTTGTTACCAACGTAAAGGGGTTATTAGAGATATTTTGGAAACCTTCGTTACTTTTCGTTGAGAGGAGATTTTGGCGGGAATAACTGATAAAAATTACGTTAGTTTAAAACAAAAAAACAAACAAAAAACGAACTAAAAACTAGTTTGTTTGTAACAAAGTTACCTTCTAAAGTTGTCCCAATAATTGTTAGCTCTATTTCCAGGTGCAACTTGGTTATTTAGAGCTTGTCCATTCCACATTTGACTCGGCATTTGGTTAGTATTAGCATTGACAGCATGCAACATACTATTATTATGATCACTCGTTGTTAAATTTGCATTATTTAAACAATGATCAAGCAATCGAGCATTTTGCATATTATTCTGATAAGATGTAGGATCAAGATTGACGGAAGGTGGGATATTATATTGATTTAAATTTGGCATTGAACAAGCCGCAGCTACTTGATTCACTTTTTGATTAGATCTCGATCGATTTTCGGCTTGTAAAGGTGAAGAAACTAAATTCCCAAAATCACAACGTTCTTGTAATTGATTTACAGTCTGTCTCAATGAAATCAATTCGCGTTGTTGCAACCACAACATTTGACAACACTGATTCAGTGTATTCAACATGAAAGCTTGCGTTTGAAGAGTATTTGTTGCCAACCTAGAAAAACAAAAATCAATAGTTTGCAACTTGAGTGAGAATTACGCACCACCCTTGATAATTTGGATCAATCATTGGTCTCGGTTCAAAATATAACGAATTCGGAGTCAAATTATTTCGTTGTTGGTCCAACATGGAATCGCAGACGCTTCGTATCAATTCTAATTGTTTCTGTACTTGATTTTTACCCCCTCCTTGTTCGCTGGTAGTGCGACGTTCAGGTGTTCGAGGAATACTTGATAATCGATCAGTATCTTGCAAATGAACATAATCATGCTCAGATTTCGATAGAGTTGGAAGAACAAATTGTTGATTCGGGTCAGAATATTCATCACTAGAATGAATTGTAAAAAAAAAAAAATGACAAAAAACAAAGAAATGACAGACCTGTCACTTGAATCAAATCGATTATGATCAGACATGATTGGTGCCCAATCAAAATAGGCGTTACTTGAACAACTGAATTCTGATTTATTATCAGTGCCAACATCGTGATTTAAGTTTGATGTACCAGCTGAAATATTATTATTGTAATTTTAATCAAATCACAAGAATGACAAACCTTTATGTTTACCCATGATTTCCTCTAATTCCCTTTTCTTTGCCTCTAATTCTACTTGAAGTGCCATTTTATTACTATTTGTCCGACTTTTAGGTTTAGCACCACCACAACCTGTATTCTTATTTACTTGTTTATTCAATGATGTCCTTTTTTTCTCGCCATCTTTCTGTAAAAAATTCTCTGCTTTTGTACAAATCCCACATGCTAGATCTTGTTCTTCCTGTGATGCATTTTGCATTACCGTTTCAGTCGTTTTGACAATTTCCAACATATCTTTCAATTTCGATAATTGTTCTTTCATTGTAACAATTCTTCTGACTTGAGCTCCAACATCATCTTCATCAGTATCTTCTAAAACTTGTAATTGTGCGACTAATTGATCAACTTGTGATTTTTTATTTTGAAGTTCACTTAATTTACTTTGTAATTCTAAATGTTGGGCTCTCAATTCAGTATCACGATTATCTAAAACTTGAATCAATTGATTTCTGTCATCGTTGATGTTATGCATTGTAACAATCTGATTTTGTAAACTGTCCATCTCAGCTAAAAGCTTATCTTGAAGATTCGAATTTGAACCTCGTGGTTCATTTAGTCTTTTAGTTCTCTCTTCCAATTCACGAATTGCGTTGTCAAAGTCTTGCACACTACTCAAATTCTTATCACGTTGGTTGGTACTACTGTTTACATCATCTACGATATTTATTTATAAAAAGGCAATTTATTAAAAATTATTACACTCACATTGTGACGCCGATAATAGTTTTTCTTGTATCTGGCGAGCATCTTTTAGTTTATTTTCAGCTTTTTGTTGTAAACTCAACAGTGACATTTGTTGATCTCTTAAAAGCTCCATTTCACGATTTGTATGATCGATTTTCTCATCAAGGTCATTATGATGTGATGTTGCAGCAACTGCTTCATTGTCACTCTGCAAAAATTTATTTTGATTAAACTTGGATCACTTCCAATCAATAAGCAAAAAACAGAGTAATTAAAAAACTTGTAGTTTGTTATTATTAACACAAAGCGAGCACACCATCATCACCTGTTCATCCTCCGTCTCAATATTTCCTAAAATGTTGACCAATTTTGTCTCACTGTCTTTCAAATCGTTAATCATTTGCGTCAAATTTTTCCGCTAAATATACGAAATTTTCATTAACGAAATACACACTGAGACTCACCTGATCATCTGTATTTTTCATACTAGACATGAGCGAAGTCGTAATTTGAAGATACTCCTGGATTTGGCTCAATTTGTCTTCAATTTGTTTCTTGTCGGGGTATTTTGTGATGTTGTCGCATTTGGGCACCGTCCCTGAGGAATTCCGACGTGAAGTGGATGAACTAGTGTTGGGGGTGATGGAACCGTTCACTGCGGAGAAAAACATCAGTGTTTAAGGGGGCGCAACGCAACTCACCCAAACGTTGGTCTTCGACGGTACCAACATTCATAGCGCTATGATTCCGTCTGGAATTCCTCAAGTAGTCAGATAGATTGAGACGGTGGAAATCGCCCGACTAGAAATAGAAGACGACTATTTTTAAACTTTATTTTTAGATGGGGCGAAGAGAGGGAATTTTGACGCACTTACCAAGTTGTTGGTCCAACTGCGGGGACTATCACGCGACGAAGTGTTATTCCTGCATTTGATTTTGGGCACGGTTCCTGTGCTCGAACGGTTCATCTTCCTACTACGCTCGTCAGACATTCTAACAAAGTCAAATTATTCAACACACCATTTATTTATTATTCTATTACTTTTTTTTTTGACAATTGACACAAGTGACGTTTGACATATTTTAAGCTCAAAAAACCCTAAACTTGGCACTAAGTTGTTTTATGGATTGCATAACTTGTAATTTTTTTTTTTTGAATTTAAATAAAAACGAATTGATTTTTTGAATTTTTTTATTTTACCGTTCAACTAAATCTCCACCCTAAAATCAATTGTTTATGCATGGAATTGATCAAGTCATTCAATTCAGGCCTTGTAACAAGATTCATATTTTCTAAAGCATCAATTAAATGATCATATAATTCTTTCCCATAAACTTTTGACCAGTCAGGCATAAATGTCGTATGATTAAATTTGATCCATTCTGTGTATCGGTATCTTGTCGTCCTAATCGAATATCCCATTATATTAATATTTTTAAGTCGTGGTTTATCACTATCTGGAATTTCAGAAGGAAAAGCTCCAGGTCTTGGATATTGTGAAAAAACAGCTTTTTTTCCCTCTCTGGCTTGTTTTGAAACCATTATTGGCACTAAACTGTGTCCCTCTGTACATAATATTAAATTTGAACCATTTTTATTACATATTTCTAGCGTTGGAACTATTTGAGTTAAATCAACTAAAGTAGGAAAAAGATCAACCAACTCGACAAGTTGAGGAATTATTATTTCCGTATTGCTTAATCTTGGGACATGGATAATTAACGGGATATGTGTGGCAACATCAAAATTACTGAATTTTGAAAATTCCCCATGTTCGCCTCTTGACCAACCTACAAAAGAAGAATAAAACACTTTTAAGAATTATTCTAGTAGGTACCATGGTCACTAGTCACAATAATAATCGTATTATTATCAATTTTTTCAAGTAAAGAACCAATCAAATCATCAATATAACTAGTAGCAGCGTTGTAATTTCGAATAATTTCTTTCGTAACATTATCAGGCATTAGGCCAAAAGGAAACGAAATGTTCAATTCTTTGATATCATCACGATTTTTCACATCCAACCATGGATTCCACGCCACTGTTGGCATAAATGAAGGTCGCCATCGATTTACCGGAAGCACCACCTCTCCTCGATGATGTTCCAAATACTCCACAGGAAATTTCAACGGTAAGTGTGGTTTATGAAACCCCACAGCTAAAAAATACGGTTTTTCATCCTTGTACTCTTTTAGAAACTTTTCCGCTTCGGCTAAAGACTCAAGATCGGGTAATGTCCCGCCAGGTTGAGCGTCAACAATCACCGGACAGATTAAATTCCGAGCGAGAATGCCTTTTGCAGTCATACAAACTTTAGATTCTTTGTATTTTTCGGTTCTAGGATGGAAAGGTTTGCCACTCCAGCTGTAAGGGGAGTCGTCAGTGTTGTTGGAGGAGATGCCTGGGTGAAAAATTTTCCCAATGGATTGGGTGTAGTAACCGTGGTCTTTGAAGAGTTGAGGGAGAGTGGTGAAATTACCCACTGAGTCACGCCAGTAGCTGTAGAAGTCGTACAAGTGGAGAGAGTCGGGGCGGCGACTCGTAAGGAGCGAATTACGGCTGGGGGCGCACAGCGCTTGCTAATAATTAAAACTAATGTATTACTGGTTGCATCACTTGAAAAAAATTACACACTTGAGCAAATGCATTCGTAAAAACGAAGCTTTTTCTAGCCAATTTATCAATATTTGGGGTGTAGGCATTGTCATCTCCGTAGACTCCTAATGCTGGTCTCAAATCATCGACCATCACCATCAAAACATTGGGTTTTAAGGCTATGGAATGGTGCACCAAAAAACCGAATAAAACAAGAACAATCATTTTGATTTGTTAATTACAACTGTTTATATTTACAATATAAATAAATGATTGCCCCACCATTTGCTAAAATTAAATCGACCGCTACGACTCGACCAATGTTATCCAATCAGCTGATTTCTGTTGTTGTGACAGTGACAGTTGTTGAAGTTCTTTGTATTAATGCATATTGATTTATAATAGTGATTTGAAACCATCTAAAGCCCTTATTTGCGACTTTGATGGTAAGTTTGGACCCTTGTATTCTTTCTATGTTATCATCATCTGAAATTACCCTTTGAATCTGACGTCATTACTGTTTTAGAGCGGAATGACGCAGTTTGTGAGTTGAAATGTTGATTTGCATCGAAAACAAGGTAAGACATCCAATTTCACGCAAAAATATCATCTATTAATAGACAGTTTTATAAATAATCGCGTCGTAAGGTTGTCAATGGGTGTACCCCTTTGTCCTTCATCTGTTTACCCCCCACACTCTTTGTTTCAGCAACCAAATTATGTCTGCTGAATCGCCTCATCGACGGTCCAAATCTCAAACGAGAGGAGGAGGAGGGAGTGTCACTGTCACACCTCAACAAGTCACAGACCCCACAATTTTGGATAGCGTCGCCGGATTCATCAACGAGGTCGTACCCACTGCATATAATGTCGTACCAAATGAAGTCGACGATAAAATACAATGGGCACATTTTGAACAACTTGACCAGGACGAGGCAGCCACATGGGGGCCCATCTACGACAATGATAATGTTGTCTCAAACCCGCTTATACTCGTTCTAGGATACACGACAGGCATTCAGGCATGTTTTCAAAAAAAAAAACAAACAAATGATTGACAATGTGTCAATTATGACACTTGATTATTATAAAAACAAGAGAAAAGTCTCAATAAATTTGATTGAAACGTTTAAATGAAAAAGAGACGATTTAAAGGCAGTTACGTAACGAATTCATTTATGAAAATTGAGGAAAAAATAAATTTAAGCAAGTATTATAGTGTATCAAGTTACCATTGTTTCACTCAATTTAGCAAAGTCGTACCAACATAATAATCAAAGTTGTAAGCTGTCAATAAATACAAACGTCATTCGTTTTTGAAATGAAATTAAAATTTTTATTTTGTTCCAGATTTGGGCAATTCCTGCAACTGGTGAAGCTACCGAAATCTTGTCTTTTCGTCATAGTATTCTTCGTGTTCTCCGTTTGATTCCAACACCATTCAAGACAGGCGGAGACAATAAGATTGATTTGTTTGCATCATCGCGTCCTTTAATTGCTCTATGTGATTCAATTTCGAATTACAGTACTTTAACATTTCGTTCACTTAAAGGAGGAGTTGTAGATCCGGTATTTACAATTAGTATTTTCTCTCATTTTCTAATTTGTTATTATTTCAGGTGAAACAAATACAGTTTAAGACATCGATTTTGAACGTTTTAGCAAATCGTCATTCGATTGTGGTGATTTTTGCTGAAAAAATCGCTGTTTTTGATGCATTTACATTGGAGAATCGTATCAGTGTGACAAGTTGTTATTTAAGTCCGGGTATTCAACAGAATCCGGTGGCTTTGGGAGCAAGATGGTTGGCGTATGCTGAAAAAAGACTGATTGCAAGTAATAGAAGTGGAGGTGGTAATGAAGGAGAAGGAGTACAAGTAATTAAAGGATTAAACTTGTCAAATTATTTCAAAAAAAAAAATTTGTAGAGTTATACTGCGACTGTTTTACATGCGGCAAAGTCTTTGGGGCGTGGCATTCGTGAATTTACCGAATCGGTAGCTGGAAGTTTAACTGGTAATCCTAATTTTAAGCCCGGTGGTTCATCAACAAGTAGTCCTCAAGCTGGAGGTGCAGCTGATGTACCCCAAAAAGGCATTATTACAATTCTTGATATTGAAAATAAGAATATGAATTCACAAGAGAATGTTATTTCACAAGATGCTGTGATTGCTCATTTTGTAGCTCACACTGAAGCTATTGTCTGTCTATCATTTGATCCAAGTGGAATGTTACTTTTAACAGCTGATAAACGTGGTCATGATTTTCATGTATTTCGAATACAACCACATCCAGGTGGGCCTGCTTTAGCTGCAGTCCATCATTTATATATTCTTCATCGTGGTGATACATCAGCTAAAGTTCAAGATATGTGTTTTTCACCTGATTCACGTTGGGTAACTGTATCTACACTACGTGGTACAACTCATGTTTTTGCTGTGACACCATATGGTGGCCCGATTAGTGTACGAACACATGCAACAACACATGTTGTTAATAAAATGTCAAGATATCAACGATCAGCAGGATTGACATCTGAAGGTCGTTCAAGTAGTCCAGTATCATTGGAAACACCATCAGTGAATTCGTTATTTCCCTATCGTAATTCAAGATTTCCACCATACCCACAACCGACTATAGTTAATCCACTTGCTCAAATCAGACAACCGGTTTATGTACAAAATACGGGGGCTATACCACAAAGAACACATCCGGGAAGACAAAGATTATCTTCATCGTCGGAAGAAAATATTACGTTAAGAGTTGTGGCATGTTTTGCACCACCTAGAGCATGGATGGATGTGTCGTCAAAGGGGGGAGGGCCTAGAGAGACTTTGCACAAGTCCCAAATCAAACCGGTAAGTTGAGTTTTATTCAAGTCTTAATAATTTAATGTTTTTTTTTTTTTTTCTTTAGGTTGAATCGTTGTTTGTCAACTCGTGCTATGGAACATTAATCCAATACGATTTGGAGCCTCATCCATTGTCTTCAATACCAAAAGAACGTGTCTGTAATGATACCCCAATTGAATTGCAAGTATGTGCAAAAGCACAATGGTCTCTTCATCGTCGTCTCTATACCGCCGATATTCCATTACCAATGTCCGAAGAGAATTTAAATTTTATAGCTCAAAGTGTGCCTCTTTATAAAAAAACAACTAAACCGGATCATAATGACGATCATTGGTTGTCTCAAGTTGAAATTGTGACACATTTAGGACCCCATAGGAGGCTTTGGATGGGACCCCAATTTACATTCAAAACTTATACCATTACGAATGGTAGTGTTTTAGAAACGAAATCGGTTGATGTGAGACGTTCAAAACCGGTTAATATGCCGGTGAGTAAAGCTAATGCAATTTTAATTGAATCGGGATCGGCGAGCAGTTGTGAGCAATTATTTTTGGACACATATCACAAAACGGAAGTGGGAAGTGCAGGAGAGACACGTCTTAAAGAGGATCTTGCTGATGCCATGTTAGAATCGCCAGGAATTAGAGAAACAGGTAAGAGAAATCAATGCTAGTCATGTAATTTGTGTTTTTATTTTGTTTGGGCACTTTTGCTTTGGCTTGAAAAGTGGTTGAATTTTCCTTGACACAAATTACATACATATAATTATTTTGCTTGTTCGATTTTCGTCCGTTGCGTCGATATTATCAAATCAGAATTAGCCAAAGGCAGGAAAACTGACCACTTGAATTAACAAAAATAGCACAATAATAACAATCTTCCTTCTATTTGCATTCACTTCTTTTTTTTTTAATTTATTTTTAATTATCGGTTGAGGTGCATGTTTGCATGCTTTGATCCCATCAAAAGAAATCAGTAAATACCTGCCATTGGCTTTTTCTGTTCAGGTGGGCATTGTGTGATTGTTTCGATGAAACCACCGACTACAACAACAACAACAACAGTTGCCAAAGTTGTAAATCCATTAGGCACCGTTGTAACAGTCCAATCTGATGATGAAACGATAATAGAACAAGTCGTTGAAGATGCTGTCATACATGAGAATTGTGATGAAGCTTTATTTAGACCGGTGGTGGCACCAAAAGCCGTTTTTTATTCAGAAACCAAACCGAAACCTTGTCCTCCAGATCATATATTGACTAAAAGTCTTGAAGCCAATACTGAAGTTGCCGTCAAAATTATTAATCATCAGAAAAACAACAACAAACTATCTTCCAATAATAAACATATCAAATCAAGAGAAAGCTCACCTAAAACTAAAACAATCATTAAACAAGATAAAATCAAGACTACGACGAAAACAAAGAAGAAGGAAGTGCAAGGTAAGAAGAGATAGCTTTTGTGTTACATTATGAAAAAAGTTGTGTTTTTTTTTTAGATGTTTTTGATTGTGTCAGTGTCGATTTGCTCGAGGATGCGCCAAAGAAAGTTCCCGATTCGTCATTGTTTGAAAGTATTTTAAAGTTTGAGGATGCTGAAGATTGCAGTGAGAAAATGCCAATGAATAAAACCGAGTCGGAAATTACTTGTTCTTCAGAAGAAGAGAAATTATCATCGACGCGAAAAGCTCGTAAACCTAAGACTAAACTTGGTGTGAAAATTACGAAAGAAAAGGAGAATGCGAATTTGGTGGAGAGTGATGTACCAAAAAGGTCTTGGAATATAGTGGCGGCATCAAAACCGGCGAAAGAAAAAATCATTGATTTGGATCTTCCTCCTGAAATTGAGAGTTTTACAGTGAAACTTCCACAAAAAAAAGAGAATTTGATTGATATTGATGTGGAGGTCAAGAGTCCAGAGATACAAGAAGAAGATTTGTTGAAAATTGATAAATCTTCGGATGAAAATAACGGCTCACCAACGGATACGACCGAGAGTGATGATTCGAGTAAAGTCCCGGCGATTGTCGAGGATGAAAATACTGTGCCAGCACAAAATTTGCAAACGTCGAAAAGTTCTCGGAAAAAGTCAAAGAAAAAACGTAAATAATAAAATGAGTCTCTAAAATGCTCTCGAAATTAATAATTTTTTAGATGTGTTGGGTCAGGATAATGTTTTTTCCAAGTATTAAATGTGTTCCACCTCAAATTTTCAACAAAGTGGTGTAAAATTGTATATAATAATAATTTTAAGGCATTGTGAATCTGTTGTATTTCATTACACTAAACAAAAAATAGGAATAAATAAAAATAAAGATCTCAAGTCGAGTTGCGTTTTTTGTTTATTTGTTTGTTTCGGAAATTCGTTCTAAAATGTTTGGGTGGTTTCAGGGGGTGAACAATCAACGGATTTGACCAACAAAGACGTCGAAGATATAAGTTCAGCGAGTAGCTTCAGTTCAGCAAGTCGCGCATCACCAACGCCCTCCTGCAGTGATAATCTTTTACATTTTCCAGGTGATTCCAGCAGTAGTATGTGAAGAGGAAGTGTGCCACAGTGATTGTAGTTAATTTTTTAGTTAAAGAGGAGAAAGCAATATTTTTTTTCAATTGTTAAAGATTGTGATAATGGAGAATGATAGTTTTATTTAGGTAATTGCATTTTGTAACAATTCGTTTTGAACAATTCTTCCATTTTGGTGCCCCCGCCTATAGAGTAGACGAATCAAAACATTTTCATATAATGCATAGCTAGTCGTTTAATTTAATCCTAGATAACTCAAGGGACAAGTGATAGACTAGTTAGACGAAATGTGATGTTATAATCAACTAATGTTGGATATGTTTAGGAAATTGTTTTGTCACACTAGACACTGCTACATATTTTTATATACGATTGAAAAAAAGTTTGTTAGTTTTTCAAACTTATTTTGTACGATTCGTTCTAATATTTATACTCCTTATTACTACTTACCATTACCTACATTGTATAAATAAATAATAAAAAAAAATGAGATGCTAAATTAGTGATTCCATCCAGGTGCGGTCACGTGACACCACCTGTCAACCTGAAAACTTACTCATTGGGAAAAAATGTTGTTTTAAGTACAATGGCCCAAGAAAGCTCAATCACCGATAATTTTTCAGGTCCCGAATCGCGATTTGAATGCCCCATTTGTCTTGCATGGCTGCGTGACCCCGTTTTGACCTCTTGTGGGCACAGATTTTGTCGTACTTGTATGGACTCATGGCTCGAGTAAGTCCTATGCCCCATTTTAGAACAACTAACACTAAAAAACATAATTCTAGACGCGAAAATCCCTCATGTCCCATCGATAATACGAAACTCGAGAAGGGAGTGGACATTTTTCCCGATAATTTCACTCGAAGAGAAATTTCACAACAAAAAACCAAATGTCCTAATCTGGTGAGGGGTTGTTTGGAGGAGTTGTCACCTCTCGATGTCGAGACACATCTACTGACATGTAAATTTAAACCACCGGAATTACCCGAAAATGAAAAGTTGCGATGTGCTTTTGTCGAATTTGGTTGCGAGGATAAGTTTGAAGATGAACCTGAATTACAAAGACACTTCGAGCAATACATACACAAACATTTGAACGTAATTACACACCATTTCATTGGCCCATTTAAAAAACAAACATTTTTTCAGTTGTTATCACAAGCTTATAGTCGAATCACTATAAATAGCCCCTCGACATCGGCAATTGCACAACAAGCGAATTTTTGGGATCCCCCGTCTAAAAACGACACTTCATCAGTCTCAAATAACGATAACGTAAATGGATTATTAAAGTGAGTAATCATTATTTTACAAGGGATGTAAATAAAATTGTTACAGGGCCTTGTACGAAAAAGCCGTATTATTGGAACAAAAGACACGCGAACAAGATATAATTATTGCAAATATGTCTGAACAAATCTCATCTTTGAATTTATCAATGTCAAAAATGCACTTGCGCTACTGTAATGGATGTTATTTATGGTATTTTAATGATTTCAAAAATAAAATTAATGCGATGCGAAATGATTCAAGGATTATGCATTATAGTCCCGGTTTTTACACTTCAACTAATGGATATAGGTGAGGGGGGGGGGGGGGGAAAAAAAACACAATAATAATTTAAAATTTATTATAGATTGTGCATTCGTTTGAATTTATCACCCAAGGACCCTAATTACGTAGCTATCTTGATTCATGTAATGAAGACAGAGCACGACCATGCCTTAGATTGGCCTTTCAGTGGAAGATTAACCATAACTTTAATCCATCCTCTGTGAGCGATTGTTTATTAAAATATTTTTAATCGAATTAATTGAATTTTTCAGACAGCCTTTTCGTAATATAAAAGAAACGATGATGACTCGTCCCGAACTGGATGCATTTAAAAAACCTATACAAGATATGAATCCCAAAGGTTTCGGTTATACTGAATTCGCTTTAATTGAAGAAATTTTCTCTCAAGGCTACGTCGAAAACAATCAATTGTTGATAAAAGTTCAAGCTCAACCTGTTTGAATAAAATTTTTAAAATGGTTTATTAACTTTGGCAGTTATTTCACATTGCATAGATTAAGCTAAGGAAATATACTTTGAGACATGTTAACGTAAGTAACTAAACAATATATCACAAATATAACAGCGACTCTAGGGTGCGACTTATGTCGAGCGGTTATTAACACGGAATGTAATAATATACACAACAATAACAAATAATCCCGAAAAACATTGATATGCTTGCATGATATAGAGAGACTTGAGCCAGTTAATACATAAATGTGTGCGTTTTATAAAAAAAAATATAAATAATGACTAAAAATAATTCAACATTTATTGTCACCTATGAGTATGATTTGTGACTAAGAAAAAAAAAAGTAACTTTGGATAAGAAAGAGTATTATTATTATTATTGTAGACAAGCTTGCAGCTTCTCGATCCATTCTTGTGCGGTAGCAGCATCCGCTGCACAAAAATTATAAGTGCGTCGACTAGTGCGCAACTGCAATCAAAATCAGCCAATCACAAAACACCCCATCAATCACATGATACTTACATCGAAAAATGATTTGTCGTCAGTCTTTTTCGGTGGGCCGGGGGCGGGACTAGCTGACGTCACTGACATTACTTCAGCCAAATCTAAACAAAAACGAATCAAAAACAACACAAACACGAATAAAACCCTTCCCCACCTATATACCCCTTATAGTGTGAATCCTCCATTGCATCGTAATATCTCAATTGATGCTTAATCGAATCCAAAACAAACCACCGCTGTTTCCAACCTTTTAACAACGCTCCTCTTTTATACAAATACCCTTCGTGTGTCCTATTTTCAGCCACATTGGAAGAAAACTGGTCGTAATATTGCTGACTAGAGGTCTGTCGTGCGCTACCTACAATTAACTCCGCCTATAATAACCACACCCCTTAAACTCCGCCCCTATTTACCTGAACTGACTGACCCATTATCACCTCCTGTACCCGAAATAGTCTGTGATGCATTATTGTCAGCAATTGCTTTATATTTTGTACAATTTTTAGGCACACCCTCTATACATTTCTCGTGACAACTATACCCACAATCCATACATCTCATACCGGTCTGTAACCAATCAAATCAATTTATTGAAATAGGCCACGCCTCAAATACACACACCTTCACTGGTCCCCATAATAAATTCGTACAATAATCACAATATGTGGGCGTGGTGTAATTATATTTTTCGAAACGGTGAGGGTGTGAATATACCAATGATGTTTCAGCAGCCCCCACCATTTTACCTCTCATTAGAATTTCAAGAGTTGAACGTTTATGGACCAAACGGCCATGAGAACGAACTAGAGCTGTACTAAACGAGGAATGTCTCTAGAATGGAAAAAAATATACCAAATGGGTTTAAAATGTAATTTTGACATACAGTGAGAGAATCGGTGGTTGGTAATTCGAGTTTGTCCCAAAGAACTTTCCATTTTTGTGGTAAATGTCCAAGTTCGGTTTCTAATCGATGAATTTCCTCCAAAAGATGACTAAATGCATCCGGTACACATTTACTGACACAATCATAACCTAGAGTTATTATTTTTCGATTACTTTTACTTGAAATACCATCAGCGGCTTCGGCTTCTTCTTCTTGTTGTGTATCAAGTTGAATAATTTCAAGATCATATTCAGGACCATGATGTAGATTCTCATCTAAATAGTATTGCCAAATTTCGAGACACGGAAGATGTGATTGTGGCCTCAAAACCTTAATTAAAAAATCACTAAATGAAAATTTCATTACTTGTGTGATAAATATTTACAGGATGTTCAAAATCCGGTGTGTACATAAAATTGAAAAAAAGTGGTGTTCTCGCATGTTGCTTCTCCACATAATCAAAGACACTTTGTCCTAAATTTGTACCACAAGTCGTTCCTGCAACCCTTCCTCCACCCGGATAAATATTCTCATCATCGGAGATGGTATCCACACTTTTATGATGCGACGTTAATGAACCTCTTTTATCTTCAACAGCGGCAACGCCACTCTCAACTCTCTCCAATTCACAATCGAATAGAAACGTACGAAAACGACACGACACCGAATGATAAGCCAAAAAACGCAAATAGAAATCGCTAAATTCAAATGCCATTGGAAATTGTTTCTGAATTTGATGTACGACATCTAAGAATTGTAGAAAAGTCGGTGCAAATCCCGACGCTTGTGAATTCGCATTGAGATTGCTACGATGACTGAAACGATGTCCAAAACCGATCCATTCTTTTTCAACTAGAACACGAAAACCTTCCATTGTACGATAGTAAGGATCGAGACAGAGTTGAGCAACGGATGAGACTTGAGCTGTTGTATCCCAACCATCTTCAAGACAAATTGCCACAGAGGAGCCTTGAAGGTCAAGAAGATCAACAACGGCGCCAGCGAGTTGCATTATATTCTGAATTTGTTGCAACCATTCCGAATTTTCAATCAATCTAAACAAACATTGTAAAAATGATAATACAGAAACCTGTAATTTTACCTATGGAAGCTTTGTTCGGGCGCATCAGTTGCTGAACTCGGTATACACGCTCTCATTAATTTCTTAAATGCTGTCTTTGTATGCCGCACATCGTAATATTCCACTGGTATAAAATCAGTCTTTGGGGCCGATTCGACTTTTACCCCTTTCATTTGTGCCTTTTCTCCTAAAATATACAAAGCGGCTCTTTGCAACGTATGAACACCATATATTGAACTATCAGCATCGGTTGAATGTCTTATTATATTACTGCGATTTTGTTGAACATTGGCAAGTGATGCTTGTGAACTTTGGCGTCTGTCTTTTAAAGAGCCCCATCGACCAAAATTCTTCGGACCTTTACCACCAGATGACCTTGGAAACATCCTAATAAGAAAAAAAAAAAAATGATCACTTTGCGATTTTTCCACCAAATTGTAGTAAATTAATTACGCCAAAGTTCCCATTCCTTTCAGCGGTTTTGAACGTCGTGCCACTTCAGGTGTTAGAGTTGCACCACCACTTAATGGATCATCAGCTGCTAAAAATAATGAATTCACACTGAGTGAACTATCGGACATTCCCCAAGCTGAACCATGATGACGTAATGAGAATATTGGAGTGGCTGAAACGAGAGCTGAAAGATATTTTTCTTGTTCAAAAGACGATGTTGTGGTTTCAGTGGAAGCATTTGGAGTTGGATGACTTTTCAACATTCCCATTACACTTTTACCATGATGACCAGCGCCTCGTAATAAAAGAGCTTTTGTACGAGGATGTCTCCAAGTGGTACTGGGGATCCGCCCCTGGCGGTAACAACGACAAAAGCGACGAATACTTTCATCTGGCACACTTGCCGGTACCACCAACAGTGCCGGATAACTGAAACGTGTTATTAAAAGTTAGTTTTTATAGCTAAATCAATGTATTTCAACAATGAAAATCAAGCAATTTGAGCTATTTCCAATTCAATTTTGCTTTATTTAAGCGTTGAAATACATTGATTTGCGTGGTTTTCTGGCTTAAAATCCAACCAAAACCGTTGAAAATTAATCAAATCGGCTTATTTTGCCTAGAAACCAAAATTTTAACACTTATTTGATAAAATACATTTATTTTTACAAGCTTTTCTCGCTTTAAATCGAGCCAAACCAATTGAAATTTGCTTAAATGGTATTATTTTGACCGGAAACAACAAATAAGTACTTATTTTGTTAAAAGACATTAAATTTTATGGCTTTCTTAAACAAAAACAACGAAATGTGTGTTTATTCGTCGTTTTCGGTCAAAATAAGACGATTTGATTAATTTCCAATGGGTTTGGCTCACTTTTAAGCAGGAAATCAACCTAAATCAAAGTATTACAACAATATAATAGTTTAAATAATAGTTTTTTTTCGAAAATAAAACAGTTTGAGCTATTTTCAATCCAATTTTGCTCGATTTTAATACAGAATTAATTCAAAACTAATGTATTTTATAAAAATAATTGTTTCAAACTTAATTTAAGACTGCAACAATTTTAAGTCGGGACTCAACCTGAATCAAAGTATTTCAACCAAATACTGACTTCAAGAAGAGTTTTCTTCCAAAATAAAGCAATTTGAGCTATTTTCAGTACCAACCTTCGACACATCATATACATGGAATTGACTGTAGTCAAGCGAAATTGATCTGGAGCTGGTTTAGCATTTGTCGGTGATGAATTATCATTACATAATCCCAATCTTTGCCAATCTCTTACATAACTACGTTCAACTAAACGTTCTAAAGTTTTAGCATCTGTAGGTGCAGTTGGCACTGACGATGGTCCCGTTTCAAAATCATCAATAGATAAATCATCATCGTGACTATACTCGTCGGTATTTGGTAAACTCATTCGACCCGGACTCGTCATATATTTATTACTATTATAAAGTGTTGAATTTGGTAAAACATATTTTTGTCGTTTCGATGACGATTTCTGTTTAAATCCTGCTTTTCTTGCCGTTTTCAATAATGTTTTCTTTGCAAAACCTCTCAAAGTTGCATTTTTTTCCTTTCCTTTATGCAACGGTGTCTGACTCACAACCACTTGACCCGTAAACGCAAAATGATGAAACACATCAGGTGGATGTCGTATTTTATGAATAAATTTTCGTAATGTTTCAACATTTTCAGCTGTGACCTCTTCATCAAACGCTAATTTCATCAATTGAAACGTACATGAACGCACTTGAAGTCCCTCTTGCAACCATTGATCTAAATGTGCCAAATATTGAACTGCAACTTTCTTCTCTTTCGTTAATGACGTCACTGGAAACGATCTCACAACAATCTGTTCGCAAGCGAACGAATCACAGGGGATTCCCTTGAAAATAATACGATAGTTGGTAAGGAAGATAGCACCTTCGGCTGGAAGAAGTGGTGGACCACCAAGTAATCCCGGACTACTTTCTTCTCGTCCATCGGGTAAGAGATATACTCGTAAACCTTCCATAATGAGTTCTTCACCGGCAAGCATATTGGGTGTAAGAATTTTCGGTTTTTGGATTGGAGGAAGTCGTTTAGATTCACGATGAACCGCTTCGAGTGTCTCAATATGCATATGAACAACACCGGGAATCATTTGGTGGAGATTTCGAATATGTTCACGAGTTACACCACCTTCATTACAAACTTTATCAATGAAACGAGATACAAGACGAATGACTGTCATTCCGGTCTCACCCGGATCTTGATCTTCAAAACCGGACTCAGCATCAGCACTATCACTCTCAGCGACACTAAAAAATTATTTTTATTCCGGTGACTGGAAATTTAAACACTCACCTATTCGCCATACTATTACTCGCTCTCTCATCATCATCCAACTCTTGTTTACTTGTCTTATTTCCAATATCCAAAGGGATTAATAAATAAACCATTCGATTTGCATAATGAATTGCTTGACTATACATTGTATTCTCCTCACACGTGATTAATTCTTTTTGTTTTTCACCATCTATAGAACTCCAGATTCTCATTTGTTCAGCTGCTATTTCTAACGCTGTTGGTTCGTGTACCCGATTCAAAATACTTCTTCTATTAGTCCAATTATAATCTTTATTACTCTCTCTTGGCGAAGTCGGACTCGATAACAACTCCCCTCCTCCTCTCACACTCTCACATCGTGCCGTATACAAAGCCTTAATATCTTTTTGTACATCTTGATAAAAAGCCGCTTCCCAAAATTGTTGATTTTGCCAAACTGCATGCTCCTGAATACACGTATACGCAAATTGTATGATTCCTGTACATAGTTTACGACAGAAAATCGTCGAAAGTGGTAAAAGTGCTGCGGCAACGCCATGTTCGTCCATCGATGAATCATCTTGAAGACCACAATTCATCAAACGTACGACTAGATCGAATTGTTGATGTTCGAGCATTGCTTTTGTACCACTGACGTGTTGTGCAAGTTCATTACAAAGTGCTAAACGTGCTTGTTTCGATTGAAGGGCTCGCAGTACAGCCGGGAAGGTTTTACGTGCATCGGAGATTTTATTCTCGAAAATGCAATTAATGCAATTACGAAGGACTTCGAGACGACGTGCCGAATTACTAACAATGTTTTTGTTCTCGTTGAGATTGGAAATGTGGGGGCCCGAAGGGACGATTCGAGGCTGGATGGGCCGGAGAGATGCCAACCTTCAAAAAAATAACCAAATAAGCTTTCCTTCTTTGATAAAAACATTATTGTTATTAGAAGGCATTATGCGTAGACGAGTCGCACATGTGAGTAGCTTCGTCTAGTTGCTATAGAAAATTCCAAAAATTTTATGTAACTATAGTAACAATAAAATATAAAAGTAAAAATTGTCATAGTAACAATAAGAAAACCAGTGACGGGTATTATTTATTTTCAACAAGAATACAAAAGCACACTAAACTTACCAGGCATAATCCCCACTAACAACGCATCGAGAGAAAGACAAAAAATAATGTTAATACGGTCCTGGACCATCCAATCTACTCACCTCGATTTGAGATTATTTTTCGACAATCCTTCATCAATAATGGTTTGGACTTGTTCTCCATTAATGATGGGTAAAATAGGTTGATGTATCCTTGCAAAAGCACCTTCAGGAGGTACTAGAATTTTTTGCGAGTACGATTGCGGATTGGGATTTTCATTAGTGTACAATTGTTGTGCCAATTCTTGTATATGAATCAAAATCAATCTTGAATCTTGTGTTTCAGCTTTCATCAGTTCACCCAAACTGCTATAAAGTTCATCCCAGACGTCACATGGCCGCCATGGTGGACCTCTTTCAGCCACAAAACTGGTAAAAAACATACAATCCAAAACACGTGTTGTAAATTCGCATTCTTTTAAATTGCGTTCGCCCAAAAAAGCCGCTTTATGAAAAGTTATCACCGGTTTAGGATGTATTCGAATCAATGTGAGACAACTGCGATAGCCTTGAAGGAGTTGGGCAAAAGTTCGCATAAATACGGCCCTGATTTCCTTATCTAACATGGCGGGTTGTGGGGCCCGAACTGCCAACGGAGGGAAAGCATGATCAGCGCAGCTGAGTTCTGGTTGAAGTATAAGACTCAGGTTTTCCTGAGTGTGACTCAAGAGCGGTTCTGGGAGTAACGGAAGTGAAATTCCGTCAGGAATTGTAAGAGAACCGCCGTCTAGATCCGCAATAATCACATCCATCTACCAAAAAAAAAAAATTATAATATAAACTCATCAGTAGTTCATTTATACCAATTCAGCGACTTCATATTTCAAAGACGAGTGTACCCCCATTATGAAAGGTGTCGGAGTTGATAGAAATTCGACCAAAGCCGCTGGTAATAGAGGTATATAGACGTGTGAATATCGAAAGGGGTACATGAGAGCTGTTAATGCACGACAAGCTTCAGTCAAACGATTATAACTTTTCGAATGAAACAAAATCTTATGTTCGGTCATTATGGCACAAAATAAAACTAAAACATTACGAATCCCTAACTGATGGAATAATAAATTAACGGAAGTGTGCGTGACTGGTAGTGAGGGGCTCAATGGGGGTTGTAACGCTTGTCTATCCCCAGCGCCGATACTAAATCTCACTTGGGGCCCCCCTGGTGGAGGCACCTGAATACAACCAAGAATATTCCCGACTAAATTCTCCAACGGTACTGGCATACTCTCTACATAAACCGAATAAATAATTCCTAAACAATTCCTAAACGTTTCGATATAATCCAATCTTGAGACCAATACTAGACATTTGGGGGCGTACATAATGCTGTGATGTGATATAGCGGGAATGGGGCGCACGAGAGAAGCCTCGCTTTCAACGGTGTCTTCCTCTTCATCCACAGGCTTGCTAGGGGTGATTGAGACCGTTTCATTGAAACAAAGACAAGCACAATAGTAGCGATTTGCGTCGATATCTGTAAGTACCGAGACGAAAAATTTCGGCTCTTGTCGTTCGGTGGATAAAGCCCATCCTTGTGGTTGACAAAACTAGGAAAAAATCGACATGAAATGAGCCACAAGGGTCATTTCACACTAAATACCCATTCAATTCCGTCAATAAACGGCGTATCTGGCCAGTCTTTTTCCGGGAATCTTTGTAAAATTATACCGCTGCTAATACCGCTCCCTGAAATTTATCAAATTAATTACTCGTTAAACTTGTGGTACAAACTTACGCTCTTTCTCATGATTATAACCCACAACGACGAAATAGTCCGCTAAACGTGACATTTTTCAATTTAAATCTTCATGGCGTTTTTGAGTATTTTATAGTTTTGCAGAAAATTATTAACATTTTCTTTAGTCACAGTTTCAAAATAATGATGAGCAAGTCGATCGAATCACCTGGGGGCTAAATAAAATTCGGGGGACTTTTCCCCCCGAGAAACTAAATTTCTGACAAAAACTGGTTTAATTGTTTACAAAACTATCATCAATAGTTTATGTTAAAAGCCACACCCAAAAGTAATATTCTTCTAAACAAATCTTTACGCCATTTTAACAATTTTTGACAATCAGATGGTGGCAGAATGGGACATGTGAACTACACTTGAAGAAAAATGTTGTTCCAATAAAACAACTAAATTAATTTTGCGTAATATTTTATTCACATTAAAAAATATTCATAAAAAATCAAAATTTGTGTTAACAATTCGAATAATTTCTCAACTTTTGGTTAGTAGTGCATTTGTTCGAGTCGGTTTAATGTTCAAGATGGCCGAAAAACGAAAAGAAAATAGAGCGTAAATATTTAACATATTTTTTATTAAAGACGCATAAAGTACAAAGTGATAATATTAAGTAACAATGTATTGTGATAAAAGCACCTAAAATCAGCTCTCTGCGAAAAAAAATCTCAAGTTTAGGTTAAGTAGTAAAAATGCTTAAATTTGCTGACTATTTCGTAATTTGTGGCTTGGATTTGAGTTCAGGCCTTGAACCTGACAATATATCAGGTAGGTAATTAATGAAACCCAAACCCAAACTTATAATTTTTTATAGAAGACAACTTGCATGTCTCACCTTTGGAACGTTCATACAAAGGCAAAGTCTTGGCACATTATCCTGAAAACGTGCCCCATAATCCTTTTGATGCCTCTGCGGTTTGCATGGTAAACTTGTTCTTTTTCTAAAAAACCCCAATAACGCCGCAATTTCAGTTTTGCTTGCCTCAAGGATTGAAATTCAGGACACAAAAACACTCCGTTACTCAAGCTCCACTTTTTCATTCATTTCTCATAACTCGAGAAGATGGTAAGAGATGCTACGGTTTTAGTTTGATTTTTTACGAAGAAGTACGAAATAGAGATATTTGTAATGCGATGCAAACCCTTCAAGCTATGTACATCACGGAATTATCAAGCGGATTAAAAATCAAAACGATCCAGAATACCCCACAATCCCGGTCACTTCCTCGTCATTTTAAACTCAGCACACATAATCCTAGTGGAGCAGCTCTCACCTATTACGATATTAACAAAGACAAGCTTTTTGTATCAAAAAGTATCAGTCTAATATGTCAGACAGCTTATGTGCAAGCAGCTAAGATTTTCCTCGAGAATTTATTTCGTTGTGTGCCTAAACGTGTCACTGCTTCTCCTCCGACAGGTTTAAGTCTTGAAAGTTACGTATTTAATTTAATTTATGAAGTGCAATTGCCAGCACCTGGAAAGAGTCTTTTGGTCTCTTTGCCTCCAAACGATCCTCATTTGCCCCCAGTTAATGCAGTTTTACAATCTCCAGCACCTCCAATTGAATTACCCCATCTTGATTACCCCTTAAGATTGATGTTTCTTTGGCTTGGAGTGGACATTGTTGTACAAATCTTCACTTGTCTCCTATTGGAAAATCAAGTCCTTTTAAGAAGCACCGATTGTCAACGTTTAATGGTCGTGGCTGAAGGGATAACTTCGTTGTTATTTCCTTTCACATGGCCCCACGTCTATGTCCCCATTTTGCCAGCTTCCTTGCACCATTTTCTCGACGCTCCTGTACCCTTCGTAATGGGGCTTTATGCCTCATCTGAAAATATCAAAGTGGCATCGGAAGCGACTCTCTGTTACGTTGATATTGATAAATGTAAAGTACAAAGACCGGAAGAAAGTGCTACTTTTCCACATTTGGAGGCTTTCACCGCTGAAATTTGGGCAGCATTGGACAAATATGGGGTTCATGTACCCAATTCTGAAAATAGTCGTAACAATCAAGTAAATATCAATGTCAATTTTGATAGTGTTAATTAAATTCGTCTTGTAGGAAATCATGTCGCGGAGTTGTACGCTACCAGGGCGCCCCCAGAATCGACGCAAACTCTCAATTCATGATACTCTCGATGGGGATAGACCACCGTCGCCCCCAGGCTCAGCTCGATCCGAAGCTTTACAAAGAATTGCCGATATTGTTCGAAGAACAGGAGTGGCTTTGGACCAAAACGAAACCACTCAACCTACAGATTCCTATATTGAGGATTTACGATTTAATAATTCAATTCGAGAGATTTTCCTTAATCGTTTCGTTCATATTTTTCAATCGTACGAAAATTTTGTTATATTTCCCAATCAGGATAAAGATGATTGGTTCAATAATCGCGATTCTATGCAAAATTTCGATAAAGCATCTTTTTTGTCTGATCAACCGGAACAACATCGACACTTTCTTTGGAGATTTCTCGAATCGCAAATGTTTGCCACACTGATTGATAATAAAATTTTATCAACATGGGGTGAGATTGATAATAATTTACTCATTTTCGATAATCGAATTAAACTTTTAAAACAACGCTACGGTGGTGAGAATCTAATTAGATCTTTGTGTTACGAGCCGTGTACGAGTGCACACGATACACAGAAACTTTTAGAACGGAGATTAACAAATCCGGATTTTGAAGCACCACCACCGAGAGAAATAATGAATGTCAAATCAAATCCAAGTCGGTATTTCCCACTTTTAGATAAAGAAATTTTAAATAAAACTCCTGTTGTTAATAAAGGAAGTATTCCACGAGCGAGTGCATTACGTAAAGGTTTGTCATTTTCGCGTAATCTACCAACTGAGAAAACTAAAAACAATCAAGACATGTCACCAGCTTTAATAGCACAAGCAAATTGGACTTTTGTCGAGAAATTACTCAAAGATTGTAAAGCTAAAACAAAAAGAATGTTATTAGCAAAGTTGGGAGCCGAAGGTGTGACACTTTCGAGTAATAATGCCGTTGATAATTTCGGTGCAGTTGAAGAAAATACTCTAGTCGCGTCACTATGTGAGTTTTTGGAAAGAGTTTGGTCACATGGACTTCAACGAAAAAGGGGAAAATCAGCCTTATGGTCACACTTAACCATATACCAGGAAACACATCAAAATAGGAATAAACTTTTGAATGAGAATAAAAATCTCAAGCTTGATTTACCAACACTTCCTGATTCGCTTTTATTTGATGTCGCGTAAGTTAAACAAATTGACTCTTTTATTTGCAAAAAATTGTGTGTGTATTAGGAATGTCCAAGCAATGACAGATGTAAAAACCGGGATTGGTATGGCCAAAGCTTGGGTCCGTTTAGCCCTTGAAAAAAAACAATTATCGAAACATCTTCGCACTCTTCTTTCCGACCAAACCATCCTTCGTAGTCTTTACAAACGTTCAGCTTTTCTTCGTTGCGAAGAAGAAAAAGAACAATTCCTCTACCATCTCTTGTCTCTAAACGCTGTTGATTATTTCTGTTTCACAAGTACGTACGCCACCACTGTGATACCCTATCGTATTGTGATAAACCCAAATAAAAAGAGTGCTACCACTTCGGCAAATGTCTGGGTCGTACTTTCTGGTACTCTATCTGAAACTCGTCGTATTCCCGTACCTAAATTAATCAATTTCGAATACAAGCATCACAATTTGGGTGTTTTAACAACGTTAAGAATAGGACATGACAATTCAGGCTTGTATGCAAAATGGATGATTGATTATGTTTTAGTACGTAACGAAATTACAGGACATACTTACAAGTAAGTGATTTTTTTTGTCTTGTAGAGTGATTTAGATAAACTTGTAGGTTTCCATGTGGGCGATGGTTGGGACGTGGGGTCGATGATGGGTCAACTGAACGACTCTTGGTCGGTAATTTAATGGCGTTGAAAGTCGAAGGAGAGGAAACGAATCAAAGTATGGGACAAACATCATCACCAAGGTGTCGTTCTCCGGGACCTCTCCGAACTGAATTAAAACAATCGCAAATTCAACATATGTTAGGCGATTGTGTTAATAATATCGTCAAATGGCACTATAGAAGGAATTCTGAACGAAATACTACATTAACGGCTTTATTATGTGGCGAAAATGGATTAGTATATTGTTTGGAAAATGTATTTTTGTTGGGATTTAAATCGGCGCGATTGTTTGTCGGGAAAAATCATCTTTGGGACTATTTAGGTGCGATAAAAAATTCTTTTTTATAAATTAAACATTAATTTTTTTTTTCAGTCCGCGTTAAAGAACAATTTGAGTCGGATTTACTAGAAGAGAGTTCAGGTAATCGAACGGCAAGTTTAGAACGTAATCATCAAGAAACCGTTGCCGTTTGGAGATGTTATTGTCATTTAATTGACGAAATTATGTGTACAAGTAAAGCATTGGGGAAAGATGGAAAATTTCAATTGTTTATTTGTCTCAGTGTCAGGTGATTAATTATTGTGTCAGATTCATTTTGTTTACAATTTTTTTTTAGGGAGCATTTGTTGCATCGGATGTTGGGACCAATGGCAATATGTAAAGTGACTCAAGAAATGTACGAAGAAAGTTCTTTTTTGAGAAATCGTGGTTTATTAACGTTTCTCAGGCAAATTTTATTGCCATTGGACGAACTTGATGTTGTTCTCGAAAATTCAGTAACTCATGGAATTTCATCACCTTCATCTCATGTCTAATTTTTTCTCTAGTCTTTTTTTTACCACCGTTGATATTATGTTTATTTTTAAAAGTGATATTGTATATATTTTTGTAAGTTTGTACATATTGTTTAAAATGGCCTAAATTAATTTAAAAAAAAAAAGACAATTCCTGTAACCTTGCCAAAGCTAAGTTTAGTAAACAGAGTTTATTTTTATTTTACATAATTTGCATATCAATAATTTTTATTGCAATGTCATGTGACTGAGACAACTGTCTTCCTTTTCAGATCAAAGTTACCTCTGCTTGTTTTTTTCTTTTTTGGTATCAGTGTTGAATTAATTGTGATATTGTAAGAAAATGTTGACACAATTCTTTGTGATTCATGTGTAGGTTCTGAAAAGCCAAAGTAGTTTCATAATAGAGATGCATTAGATGAAATTGTAATTAATTAAAAAAAAAAAATTGTAATAATAAATTTCGTGTAAACTTTTGTGTGTTTGATTTTGGCGGGTATTTTTGAAGGTCATTAAAGATGGCGCTCATCTATTGTTAGGAAAATATTAAAATGGCGATATAAAGTTTGGTGTCTGAATAATGTCGTAAATACGCAAATACCTGAATTAATTATGAATGTTTTTACTTTTTTCTCTTATTACTCACGTGTTTTAAGCACTAGAGTTGAAACTGTGCTATTATTATAATATTGTGTTGTTTGTTTTGATAATTTGTGATCGGTAAGACTTCAAAGAAATGGAGCCATATTTACGAAAACCGGACAAGAGATATATGTAATAATTGGTGAATTGTCATTTTCTCAATGAGAAGTAAGTGTTTTAGTCCATCTTGTCAAGATTACATTTATATTTATTTACAGATGGGATGGCTAAACCACTGAAAGACAGTCATGGATCCGGTGGGCCCATGGTCGGCTTACGCCTCTTATAATCGTCTTGCTGGTGTTCAAGGGGATCACCATCTGCCCCCTACGACAGGCACACCGCCCACCACCACTGCTCAATTGTTACCCGGTGGTTTCCTTTCCCCTACACCAGTGGGTTACGAGACTGTTTTTAGCCCCCTTTTCCATCACGCGGCGGGTACCAAACCCGCCACTGCCCACTATGTCACCCAGCACCGTGCCCTCGCCGCCTCCAAACAACCAGACGACTATCACCAACAGCCTTTTTTCGAACAGGGCGCTGGATGGCAACAAAACAGCCCCTTCGGAATTCTGCCCCATGAAAGTGTGGTTCCGACTACGAAAGCGGCGACGTATGAGAATTTCAATGCACATTTTGCCGCCGCCCAAAGTCTCAATCATTTAAATTCGCAATTGGCGGCGGCGAAAACCGCCGCCGTCGCCGCCGCCGCCGCTACTGCTACTAGAGCTCAAAGTCCTGCCACTACTACTAAAACGCCTCCAGCGTTCTTCCAAACCGCAACCACTTCAAACTCAATCCAATCATGTATAGTCTCAACACCATCAAATTCAAAAGAGTATAGAGTACCACAAACACCCAGATCTTATCTAACTTCACCCAATCCTCAAAGACCCATCAAACAATCAACAACTCCCCAAATTCAAACGAAAGCCCAAACGAAAATCTACCCAGAATTAAGTAATCAACAAAATGATAGACAGCGAAACAACGAAGAACCACAAAATCAATCTTCACCTGTCAGTTTCTCGATAAATTACTCTGGAAAACGTACATCGCAATTTCAAAATTCCTCAAATTACAGTCATTACCCTCAAAATATTCCTAAAAGTGGTTCCGATTATAACTCAAATGGTCCCGATTGCAATGTCGTTGTCCCTCGTAGACCTAGCCCTCTACAAGCTCACTCTCAAGCTTCACCAATTGGCCACGCCCCAAGCCCCGCCTACCCAATGTACAACAGTCCAATGAACTCAATCTCTTCCCCTCAACAAACTTCCAATCAAGTAACACCTCCCTCACCATTGGATGTCTCTGTTCCAAGACCTACTACTCAACCAACCAACGTTGCCTATCCTTCTGTCATAACGCGAGCTTTAAATAGCGAAAAAAGCAGCTTCCCGGAGAGGTACGAAAGACAACCGCAAAATAATCAAAATTGTTGGGAGGAAAGACAAGCCCGAAAATTCTCAACAGGAAATCAACCAAATAATTATAACACAGTGCAGGACCAAAGAGTGGGACAACAAGGGTATTTTGAGACTAATACCAGCCACCAGATGGCAGCACTACAGGACTTGTCTAGTTGTCGAGGCGATCCGATGAGTATTGTCAAGAATTTGCAACAGCAACAGAGTTGTCAAGTGGCACAAGTCGAGGTTAAACAAGAGGTTAAACCGGCGGTTAAGAGAAGAAAAAGTAGTGAGAAACCGACTAGTGAGGTACCACGGATACCACCACCGGCACATAGCTCCGGGGCGCAAGGACAGCAACAAAATGGGGCCTATTTCGATTTTGATAGGTACTTATTTTAAAAAAAGTGAGGTTAAGAATTGGCCAAATTTTGGTTTATGTTAAAATTTATGAAAGTAAATAACGGATTTTTTCACTCACCAATGTGTCGGATGGCACGAAATTTAAGTGTTTGATTTTCACAAAATTTCTGTCAAATTTGTATTGTTGCCAACCAAAAATATTTAAGAAACTACTTTAGGTATCTTGATTTTTGTAGAAATCTCTCAACCGTAAAAATTGTGAATTAATTTGTATTATTGCCAACCAAAAATATTCTCTCACAGAAGTGAGCAAAAATTGTTAAAAATCCATTTGTTTCAGGTGGAACTTGCCTCCGCCTTCTTCAAAAATCTTCACCAGCCAGACAATCCACCAACAGCACCAAGGTTTGATGGTCCCACATCCACATGGTCACCATCCACCGCCCCCATTGCCATATTTCGCACCTTTCCATTTACCCCCTCATCCAGCGGAATTTCCATCAACCGTTGAATTAACCCCAATTAGCAACTATCCAGAGCAAAACACATCGTCACAATTTCCTCAACAACAACAAGAAGATCAACCAAAAGTCGTCGTTCCTAACATTGAAGAAGAATTAAATTTTCTCTCACAAAGTACGACAACAAGAACCCCAACCAACTCGATTAAACCGCCGCCACAAAACTCAATGAAACCAAACGATAATAATAAAGCAACAGGACCCGGTTCGGGTTTCATGAGTAGTTATCTCAAGTTCCTTCAAGGAGAACGTGATAGTTCTCCACCTCCTGTTACACGCGGTAATAGAAAGCAATCTTCGTGGACACGTTCAAAGCCCCAAATAAACAACGAGACGACAAAACAGCCTGAAAGTAACGGAACGGCGACTCCAGTCGTACAGCCCCCACTACCACCACCATTAATAACAAAATTATCGCAAGGAGACCCCCAAGACGATCCCAGATACTTTCCCTTACCGAAAGAACGAAAAAGAAACAGTTTTGACAGTGACAGTGATGGGATTAGTTCAGATGATGATTTTTTTAGAAGTAATAAAAAGTTTAATTACGATCGAAAAGACAATAAGTCACGTAAAAAATCCAAAAGTGGAACGACTGAAAGAAAAAAAATCAAGAAAACGAAAAAAGACGAGGAAATTATACCGAGAAGAGAATCGACAAAACGTGCAGCAAAAGAGAAAATTAATTTGCAACATCTTATCAAAGCCGATGATGATCTTGAAGAGCCTCCTGAGTTTCAAGATTCCGATTCGGATCCGGCATGGACACCACAAGCTAAAGAAGATGGCGAAGAAATTATACCAATTTCGAAAAAAACACGAAAAGGTAATTAGATTCATAAAAAAATTATATTTAACTCGTGTTTTACAGCTAGTGGGAAAAAACGTAGAAATCTCATTACAGCAGCTGCACAAGGAGCCGGCATTTATGAAACCGATGGTTACGTCAGCGATAATTCTAAGAAAAATAAAGGAAATAAAAATAAGCAAAATGCGCCTCCTACACTCGAGGATAATATTGCAGCGTCTTTATCCAATAATTCTCTTATTACGAATGATGACAATCCGTTCAAGGTAAAGAAAAACACAAATAATTGGTGTTTTAATTGATTATTTTAGCCTGGTGAATTTGTTGTAATACGATCTGAATTGAGTCAAGATTGGCCAGCGATTTGGCGAGTTGATGGAAAGACTTTGCTTCAAAAATATGAACCATTTGAACAAAATGGTGTTACTCTTTATAGAAATATTTCAACGGTTGGTATAATTTTCGTAATAATTGTAATAGTTTCAATTGGATTTTAGTATACGTCATGGACTCCTGAAAGTAAAAAGCAATACATTTCAATACCAATCGCTTACAAAGTCCAGAATCATTTGGAAACAATCGTGGAATTTTTACGTAATGAAATGACAGTCATCGATCAGGATTACCAACAGAAATGTATGCGTGATTGTGAGTGTTATCAGGACAATTTCGAAGTGTACATACAGACATTAATTTCTCAAGCTTTGGATAGTAATTTCCTAACGGAAATTTTCCAAGAGAAAGGTAAAATTTTGATTTAACTTTGTCATCGATTTAGTTGGAATTTTTTCCAGATGAGTATTTCTTATCAAATGTGAAAACGATAGATGACATAACCGACAGTAAGAAAAAAAAGTTGTTGTCGTTGCTGCGATGGCCACCAGCGGTCCAAGCCGCAGTCTGTACATGGCCATGTTTTAATGTGATTCGCGAAGTAAATCCGTCTGATATTCATACGAAAAGTTGTGCAGCTTGTGGTCGATTGGAAGTCGCTGTTCGTGTTTTGATGTATGGTCAGCCGTACAATTCAACTACTTTGGAAGGTTGTCAACCTGATCCAAAAGCAATGAATGAGAAAGTATGTGCAGGTGGATTGAAAAAAACTCGATTGAAATTTTTTGTTTCAGAATTTTTTAATGTGTAGGATTTGTGCAACACGTGTTGAACTTTCAAATAAAGTGACACATCAAAAATATTTGATGTATATTGAATGTGCAAAACGTGTCAGTGAAAAACGGACTAGTGATCCAAATAAGGATACGACTTGTATATTAAATGAGTTATTAGCGGATGAGAATTGGTTAAATCAGGTAATTGTTTAGTTTTCGATTTCAATGTGTGTAATTTGTGTTTGTTTTAGTTGTTTTTGGAGGTACGTACTTCGTGGGCGGAAATTGACTGTATAGAGTACAGTTTAAAAATGAAAAATACAGTGTATTCGCAGTGAAAGACTTGATTAAAATTCGAAGGACTAAATATCAAAATTGTGTACATTATATTTGATGAGAGTTTATATAAAACTAAAAAAATGTATTGTTTAATAATTATTATGTAATGAATATATTTAGTTTAGACATATTTTTTTATTAGTGATGGTTGTTTTGCCATTATTTCGATTTTCTTGTAAAGAGAAAGTGATATTGTTTGTTTATTACGTTATTACGAAACGAACATTTATTTGGTGGTTTTACAAACAACACACCATTCGTAATAAATAATTTTTGACATTTTTTTGGTGTTTGAATTTCGCGCTTGATTTCGTCAATTCCGGCGTAATCGACCAATGGGATTAAAGTAATGGCGGACGGTTTCCGCCAGTGTCGGCTTTTCGATGGAGTGAGTGATCATCACAACTTTGTGTTGTCATTAATCTTGAACGTTTCTTGCGTTATTTCATTTCACAAACGTTAAATCCTACTTGAACGAGTAGGAAACTTGTCGTTTAAGTCGTTTAAAAACTCTAAAAAAATGCCCTCGGCCTCGAATGTGAAAATTGATAAGCAAGTGTCTCCAGAAGCATCTCTTCCGGACTCAAATTCAACGCCCTTGAGACAAGTCATAACCCTCGTCGAACACAAAATTAGGAACCTCGAAAAGCGCAAGGTGAGTAGTGAGTAATGAGTTTGATGTGGGGCGTAATTTTTCGCATTCCAGTCGAAATTAGAATCGTATAGAGATCTGCAAAACGCCGGTAAAGAGCTCAATTCCGATCAGAAGACTGCCGTGGCCAAGTACAATGAGGTGACCCAAACGCTCGACTTTGCCAGAGATATCTACAAACAGTTCCTAGGAATTGCCGTTGTCTCGGAAAAGGAGGCCAAAAAGCAAGCTAAGAAGGAAGCGGCTGCCAAAAATCAGGCCGAATTGGCGAGACTTCGAGAGATTCTTTTGGTGCAAGATGCACTCAATCAAATGGGGAATGAAGCGGTCAGGGAGGATTTCCTCCATGGGAGGAACGGCGCCGCACACCTCACCGACGCCGATCTCAAGTATGCTAGTCTTTCTTGTCTTGTGATCATCATTTGCAAAATGGTGTTCACAAATTTCTTAATTATTTAAAAGTAAACGTCTGTAAATCCAAGTTATGGGGGTTTAAATTTTGACTATTTCTATTGGAAAAATATTTTTTTTTGCTAAATTGTAACTCTGTGGCTTTTATTGGCAAAATTTTTGTATCTTTACTAAATAATTATACAGGGTGAATATAAAGTATGGAACCAAGCGGTTTTATTTTTAATCATTTGCATGTGATCGTATTTTCAGAACGAAATTGTGTTTTGTTTTTGAGTTATGCGATTTTTTTTGTCAAAATTGCAATTTATGTGAAAAAAAAAATTTTTAAGCAGATAGTTGTAATCCTTAGAGTATAGCTTTTATGAGAAAAATGATTTTATAGTGGGTTGCCATTTAAAAATTTTTTTTTTTTGTAGAACTAAAAACAAAAGGAAATTTCGAAAAATTTTATTCCTTTTTAAATCATCACATTTTTATAGTACAATTAGTTTTTTCAAAAAATAAATAGTTTAATAGTTTCCATACTTTTTATTCACCTGGTATAAAAAAAATATACAAGATCACATAGACAAAAAATGTCATATGTCAAAAAATAAATGTCAAGATTTTTTGACACGGAATTAAAAAAAATATATTTCATGTTCCTGGTGTCTTATCTTACTTAAAATTTTTCTCTGGGGCGCGAGTTCTGACACCCTCTAATTTAATCAAAATTTCAGGGGAGTCACTAGTGTCATTTAGAATTGGTAACTAGATTTTGCGAAAGTTACCAATTTTAAAAAACAAAAAAACTTCTTTTCAATGTTGAAATTTCACCAGATCTGGTGATTTTTATACTAGTTTAAAGATTTGTTGGTGAAAACTTTTGTAAAAAATCTAATTTCTGATGATTTTTTAGAAGCGTGACTGTAGTTTCAACATAAAATTAATGTATTATGAAATATTTTTTTTAATAGAGTATTCGCCTAAATGTTAGTAAAATTCACTTTTTTAATTATTGATACAGTCCAAAATGATGACACTAGTTTTTTTTTTTTTTTTTTTTTTTGAAGAATGGAGAGATACATAGTTTTGTTTTTCCAAATAATATTTCACTCAACAAGGTAAAAAAAATCTCTAAAATAGGCCAAAAAGCACATTATTTTGTCCATTTCTGAGCGTTTTAGTATGTTTTCAGCTAGAAACAGAACTATTTTGCAAAATTTCATTAAAAACAAACCGACAATTTGTCAAAACTAGTGTTATTTTTGCATTTTTTAATTTCAGCACGTTTTTCAAATACATTTAAATTTTTGCTAAAACTGACCGAAAAATTAGCAAATTAGATTGAAATTGATATAATTTTAGCGTATCTCACTCGATTTACTTCGTTTTTGAACCAGAGACTCATTTATTTTGCAGGATATTGTCAAAACGTGCTTAAACACAATAAAAATAAATCTAAATTGATGTTATTTCATTTGTTTCATTCGATTTAGCTTTTTTTAAATGAAATTTTGTCAAAAAAAAATAAGACGAAAAATACATTAATAACAAACCAAAAAAACATCAAAATAAGTCATTATTTTTATCTTATCAAGTGTTTTAGCATGTTTTCAAGTAAAAACGTTAATATCGGGCGACTGTAAATGATTTGGTGTCAAATTAAAAATTTAATTTGGCAACCTTGACTTTCAAATTCAAACGTCAAACTTTTATAGGCAATTGTCATTCATTTGTGACGGGCGACTGCTGATTTAGCCGTCACTTTAAACATTTTTTTGATATAACAAATTTAATTAATTCAGTGTTGCCAATAGATTTTTTTTGTTGCCCGGTATATCGCAAAATTTAATAAAAAACTATCCAAAAAATTATAGAATTAGACTAAATAAAATAGCGTTATCTAGTTTTGTTTTGAGCTGGCAACACTGCTACTGTTTGATTGTTTTGTATAGATTGTTGGATGACCTGTACCCAGCCGTGACCCCAAAACACGAAGCGGGAAACCCAACTGCCTTCACGAATGAGGTTCAAGCCGCCGCTGAGCACCTCCTTGCCGTTGTAGATGGCAAACCAAAAGAAGTATTTGGAGGAACTTATAGTCAAGTCAAAGAAATTCTTGGTAAAATCCATGAAAGCGGTTATTTTGATCAAGTTCCTGTAAGTCGTTCTCTCTCCCAAATTCCCCTAAATTGATTAATAAAAATAATTTTAAAGGTGTTTGAGAATTTGGTTGAGAGTGAACAACCGGAAGTCGCATCTAGCGACCCTGAGCCCCCTCAGCAACTCCCTTCCATGGAGATGCTCTCTATTGAGTCTGTAGTACCATCAGCGATGGTACAACAACCACCCATAACGGAACAACCACCACCACCACCACCACCAATGGATCAGTCTCTTACTCCCGAACAGCAATTGTATTTTCAACAACAACAGCCACCTCCGAGACCTATAACGGAAATGCTAGGGACTGGAAGTTTCTTTTTTTTGCAAGAATCCGAGATTGACACTCCACCTGAACAGATTCCGAGCCAGACGTTCACGAATCAGAGTTTTGTGACGGGAGGAGCACCTCCACCACCGATTCCTTTGCCTCCTTTATTTCAAAATATTCCGACGAATTTACCACCACAACCACAACCACCGATTCCAGTGACGGGAAATAATAATAATAATAATATTGAAGAGGCTCATAAAGAGGAAGTGCATAAACAAGGAGGAAATCGCCCACCGAGATCCAATAACCAATCGTATTATCAGAATAATAATAACGGATACAGTAACAGGCCTAAACAAAACAGGAACGGACCTAGACCTGGAAATAGGCATTGAAGAAACATGACGGAGCAAACGGAATTCGATATTAGTCTCTGATTTAATTTAATTAAAAAACATAAGTCACTAAAGTCAATTGGTTCAACTCTCAGGTTGGCCAACAACAATTTCATCTATTTAGTGTTAAAAATGGAAAACAGGCACAATTGTGTTGATTAAACTTGTCGAGTGGCATTTTCAGTTTTTATTTCTTTTTCTACTCTACCTTTTCAGTATGTTAGAAATTTTTAGTATTGACTTAATTAATTAATTGGATTAATAAAAGCTGGTAAAAATAACCTTGTTTTATTTCACATGACTCAAATATTTTGTTCTTATCTTATCAGTTGTGAAATAGTTAACCTGGAATCATGGAGCGGCACAGAAACCCCTTTACCTGTTACTTTTGTCATGAAAAAATCGAAAATGAAACAGAAATGGTGAGTGAAATTTTTTTCTAATCAATTTTTTAATCTATTTGTAGGGACATACATCGGTTTGTGGCAACGTTTTGGTACCTTGCCCCAACAAATGTGGGTCTTATGTGCCTCGAATGGAAATGTCTTTGCATAAAAAAGAGTGTTTAAATCGAGCGAGCCGATCCATGACGCGTCACACCACAACAACGGAAACGTACGAAGATGCATCTAGAATAAGCAATAGTTCGATTAAGGAATTACAGCACGATTTTCACAAACTTTCGACCAGATTAGCCAATTATGAGGTGGCGTCGAGACCGAGTCAAGACTTGGACAAGTTGAAATACCAAACTCAGTTGCTTTTCGAGTGGAAAAAAGCGGCCGATTTTAAATTAGACACTTTAACACAGTCGATAAACTCACTAGAGAAGAGTCGAAACGAGAGTGAATATCACTGGATGAGTCTTCAGAAGAATTTAATGAATTTCGATAAGCTCCAAATGGATATAAACCAAGCAACTGAGTCGTTTCTCAAAGAACAAAATTACAACCGACAGGCCAATCTCGAATTTGCTAAAAACCTCGACGAACTTAAAGATTTCTTCGAGCAGGAAAATGCCACTTTTAGTGGCTTGTGGGCCGACCAAAAACGCTCAATTTCCCACATACAAGACGACATCAGTTTCCTCAAACAGCATTTTGAAGAAATGAAAACGAAACATGTAAGTGTGGTGTTTGACATCAAGACAATCAGTCAAATCGCATCAGAAACGGCCGAAAAATTTGAAATTCAAGACCGCGAATTTGCGAAATTCAGACAACAATTCGATCAAATGAAACTCGACTTGGAAATTCTAGAGAATTTAGCGTCGAATGTTGACAGATCAAGTCCAGGCCACCTCATATGGAAAATCACCGATTTTGAGGCAAAAATGTCCAAATCAAGAGACTCAAATACAGTGATCAAGAGTCCCATTTTCCACACCCACAATTTCGGATACAAAATCAGGGTGAGTGTTTGCGAGAATTGCTTCACGAATAAAACACATTACATCAGGTTTTAGTTTATTTGAATGGTTTGAAAAAATGGAAAGATCGCTACTCTTTGATCTCAATTCATGTTCTCAAAGGCGATTTTGATGCTCTTTTGAAATGGCCGTGTCATATTGAAGGGACTGTGACACTTAGAGATCAGGAAAATGGGGCGAAAAATTTCAACAAACATATCGTGGCTAAAAGACAAACCGGAGATGAGGAAAATGAGGAGCCGCAAGAATCATCCTTTTCCTATATTTTCATACCTCATGCCACACTCACCAAAGCGCATCACTTGAAAAATGATGAAATTTATCTCGAAGTCAAGATCGAACAAAATACGAAATTGCTAACAGAAACTACCTTATAACAACAGAGTTTTTATTAAAGAAATAAAAATGTGGGACAGAATTCAATTTTTAATTATAAAAATGTCTGAAAAAAGTTCTCACCCCCGAGAATATATTTATCAATAGTGAACATTGAAACTTTTGCAGAAATTCTAATTTCTGATGATTTTTTAGAAACGTAAATGTAGTTACAGCAGAAAATTAATGTATTTTGAAATACTTTTTTTCGCCAAAATCTTAGTAAAATTAAATTTTTTAATTATTGATGTAATAAATTCAGTCAAAAATGATGACACTATTTTTTTTTGAAAAATATAAATAATATTTCACTCAACAAGGTAAAAAAATCACTAAAATAGGCCAAAAAGTTCATTATTTTGTCCATTTCTAATATTCTCACTGAAAAATTACCAAATTACATTGAAATTGATATCATTTTAGCGTGTCTTGATTGATTTAGTTCGTTTTTTGAATTAAAGACTCATTTATTTTGCAGAATATTGTCAAAACATATTTAAACCCAACAAAAATAAATCTAAATTGATATTTCGTTTGTTTCATTCGATTTAGCAAAAAATAGAACGAAAAATACATTAATAGCAAGATTTTGCTAAAACAAACCAAAAAAACATCAAAATAAGTCATTATCTTTACCTTATCAAGTGTTTTAGTATGTTTTTCAAGTAAAAACGTTAATATCGGGCGACTGTAAATGATTTGGTGTCAAATTTAAAATTTAATTTGGCAACCTTGACTGTCAAATTCAAACGTCAAACTTTTATATGCAATTGTTATTCATTTGTGACGTCACCTGAAACATTTTTTTGATATAACAAATTTAGAAGGATTACCATTAATTCAGTGTTGCCAATAGATTTTTTTTCTTACCTGGTATTTCGCAAAATTTAATAAAAAACTAGCCAAAAAATTATGGAATTAGACTAAATGGAATAGCGTTACCTATTGTTCATATATCAATCATATACTAAGCTTATAATCTGGTGAAAATAGGTGTAAATCTGGTAACTTTTCAAACACTGAAATTATTGATTTTTGAAATTTTAAATGCGTTATTTTCGAAAACTATACTCCTAATTTTTATGACAAAAATTAAAACATCATCGAAATCAGTGTTTTATTTTCTATCGACTGGTGAAATCATCAGTGTTGCCAGTTTAAAACAATTAAAAATCAATTAAAATCAAACCTCAAGTTATCAAAACAATTAAATCCACCAAATCTGAGCTGAAAAGTTACCAGATTTATTTTCACCACATAAATTTTGTTAATACTGCCGAAGATTTACATTTTTACATTAATTTCCATAATTTTCCATGTCATTAAAATTAAATTAATTAAATTATTATGAATTTGGTAATTTTTCAGTCAGTTTTACCAAAAAACGTGCTGAAACACTCTAAAAATGTAAAAATAACACTAGTTTTGGCCTAATTTGATAAATTTTCGGTTTATTTTTAACCAAATTTTACAAAATAGTTCTGTTTCTGGCTGAAAAACGTACTAAAATGCTCAGAAATAGACAAAATAATGTACTTTTTGACTCATTTTAGCATTTTTTTACCTTGTTGAGTAAAATACCTATCATTTAGAAAAAGAAAACTATCTCCAGATTTCTCAACTTGTTTTTGTAAATACAAAAAAACTAGTATCACCATTTTTGACTGAATTTACTATATCAATAATTAAAAAAATTAATTTTACGGACATTTGGGCGAATATTCGATTAAAAAAAATATTTCAAAAGTGTTAAGCACTTTTCCAAGGCCGACGTTTCGTAAAAATCACATAGACCATCAGCATTATTATAATGAAAAAAAGAAACGAAAAATATTAATAAAAAAAATGTTTGTACGTTCGCCATTTCTACAGATTCAAATGTTTGTAAATAAAATACTTGTCGACATTTTAATAGGATTTTTGTGTTTTATCAAAAGGGATCATTTTAAGGTGGCAACCATGCGAAAATTCAAACAATCCTAACTTCAATCTTCCCTAAAAATTATTTTTTCAAATAATTGTGTAGCAAAAAATAATTAAAATTAACAACGTAATTAACATAGGATAGCAAACAGAAAGATTTTTGTCATTATTGATGTGATTAAATTTGCTCTGAAAGATATTAATGACACTTTTTGTGTAAATCGGCCTTTAAATTAAAGTTTCATTTAGACTTCTACAACCTACTTGATGCACATTAATATGAAAAAAAATGTTTACCATTCATTATTACAAAAATTAATAATAAAGAATATTGACACTTGAACTTTAAAGAGAAGCAATTTTTAGTCTTTTTCCCTTTAATAATTTTTGAACGTCTAAAAAACTTTAAATAGTTGGCAGATGTCATCTGTCAATTTGTCGTCTGTCAAATCCATTTCATAACCTCATTTTTGATAACAAACCAATTCAAGATAAGAAATCCGTGTGTGTGTGTCCTAGTAGTAAATCAATGGCCTCATCCACGTCTAGCACAAGTTCATCGCTCCAAAAGTGGCAAATAGCACTTGGTATTGGGGCCGTAAGTGCCCTCGGTCTCAGCTACTGGTACTTAAAAACCGGTCGTAAGCCCCAATTGAAAGACACCAGTGACACTATATCAATCGATGAAACAATCAAAGAGCCCCCTAAAGACCCCACTCCTTTCGAGCAAGCCCAACAGTATAAAACATCCGGAAATGAGATGTTCAAAAAAGGTAAATTCGACGAAGCCATCCACTTGTATAACAAAGCCATTGAGGCATGTCCCGAAGAATTCAAAATCGAACTAGCGACGTATTACCAAAATCGAGCAGCGGCTTATGAAAATCTGAAAAAATGGAGCAGCGTAATCGCCGATTGTACAAAAGCAATTGAACTCAATTCGAAATATGAGAAAGCGTTGATGCGGAGAGCCAAGGCTGAAGAGATTGTTAAAGACTGGGAGAATTGTTTGGATGATGTGACATGTGTGTGTCTTTTGCAACAATTCCAAAATCAGACAGCCCTCTTAATGGCTGATCGAGTGTTGAAAGAGTTGGGTAAAAAACATGCACAGGAAGCCATGCAAAATCGTACACCAATCATACCATCGAAAACCTTCATCAAGACTTACTTCTCCTCGTTTTCGGAAGATTCAGTTTACCAGAAATTGACCGAAGTGGGGGATCCCCTAGGTCAAGGCGAACTTTGTGGTTTCCTCAAAGCGAAATTGGCTTTCGCTACGGAAAAATACGAAGAAATTATCCCAGCTTGTACCGAAGAAATCAACTCGAGTGAAGCAGAATCTCCATTTAAAATCGAAGCTTTATCACTTCGAGCTTCGTTTTATTTCCTCACTGGGAGTCTAAATCAAGCACTTGAAGACTTGACCACAATTATTGCAACCGATTGTGATGTTAAAATCAAAGTTAATTCACTAATTAAACGAGCATCGATTTACATGCAAAATGAGAAACTCACTGAATGTCTTGAAGATTTTGATAAGGCGGCTGAAATAGGGCCTGAAATTTCCGATGTTTTTCATCATCGTGGTCAAGTCAAACTTTTGATGGAGAAAACGAATGAGGCGATTTTGGATTTTAAGAAAGCTGTCGATTTGAATCCGAATTTTTCGGTGGCTTTTGTACAAAAATGCTACTCGGATTATCGTCATGCAATGCAAGTGCAAGATGTGCAACTTTTGATGCAAAGTTTGGCCAATTTCAAAAAAGGAATTGAGAAATTTCCCACTTGTGTTGAGACTTATGTTTTGTATGCTCAAGTTTTGACCGAGAAACAGGACTATGAAGAAGCTGATAAATTGTATGGAAAAGCACTCGAAATTGATCCGAATAATGCCTCAATTTACGTACATAGAGGCCTTTTGATGTTGCAATGGAAAGGTGAGATTGAACAAGCTGTGGAAATGATGAAAGAAGGGATCAAAATCGATGATAAATGCGAATTTGCTTATGAAACTTTAGGGACAGTTGAAGTTCAAAGGTAATCAAAAAACGTTTCAATTTTATTTTGAATTAAGTAATTGATTTGTTTCAGAGGAAATCTAGTCGTTGCGATCGATTTATTCAACAAAGCTATAGCTTTAGCACGATCTGAAATGGAACTAACTCATTTATTCTCACTTAGAGATGCGGCAACGTCGCAATTAAAAGTCACAACACGGCTAGGGATTGATACACAATATATGGTTAACAAATAATGGACCCAAGATCTTGTTAGTTGTTTTATTCAATTGTATCCTCAAATTTTTTAGTGTAAATACGGCATTCCAACCGAAATTTTAGTGTATTAATAACAAACTGGTGCTTAATAAACCATTTCTACCCAAAATGGTGTTTTCTGATTGAACTTTTTGGTATTTTAAGTGTTGCCAGCACAAAACAATGAAATTCACCAGATCTGAGCAGAAGAGTTATCAGTTTTACACCTGTTTTTACTTTAATACTGTCGAAGATTCACGTTTTTTTCAATATTCTGCTCGAAAAATGCAAATCAATTTAGGTTTTAGTAAAAATTTGATTGTATTAAAAACGTGCTGAAACACTTTAAAAATGACACTACTTTTGGCCTAATTTCATAAATTTTCGTTTTCAAAATAGTTTTGGCTAAAAACATACTAAAATGGACAAAATAATGTACTTTTTCACCCCTATTTTTTATACTTTGTTGAGTGAAATATCATTTTTCAGCTTATTTTTGAGAAAATTTAGCTTTTTGAGTTTCTGCATGGTAAAAAAAACGTGTAAAGTACTCAAAAAAGTACAGTTGCGCAATTAAAAATTCGGGCAGTATTTTTCTCACTTTAAAAAGTTCTTTGTAAACTACCTTTTACTGCCATCATGACTGACATTTGACAATTAAACTTATTTTTATTTGTTAATTAAACAATTTGTCTGTTTTAGCAAATTTATTAATTGAATTAAGTGTAATTAAATCATCGCTTTGACCTGTTATTATGCCACAAATCACTATTTTTGAAAGTAAATAAGTCAAAATGACATAAATATGACAAGAGTAAAAAATGAGGTTATTAACATAAAGGTTGTTTTAGAGTTTACATTATGAAAATGACAGTACTGTCCGAAATGAAATTTTAATTCCGCAACTGTACAAAAAAATAGTGTCATCATTTTTGACTGAATTTACTATACCAATAATTAAAAAAGTTAATACTCGATTAAACAAAATATTTCAAAACACATTAATTTTTTGCTGAAACTACAGTCAGGTTTCTAAAAAAATCAGAAACAAGAATTTTTTTTTCAAAAATTTTCACCAAATAAAAATCACTAGATCATCAACCAATAAACGCGTCCGATTGGTGTCATGTGATCACAACCACATGCGTTAGTCGACCAATGATCGACTATCACGTGACAAAAGTCATGTGTAACCTTGATTGAAAATTATCAATTTATCACAAAACAAAGATAAGAGGTGTACTCCCCACTTACTTCTTTGTGTTAAGAAGAATGAATCACTTACTTCCCTGTTATTTTTGTTGCTGACATGTGCAGAATGAGATAACATCGACTTACCTAACAGTTTTTTTGTTCCTAGTGTTGAAAACAATGTAAAATGCCACGCAATACTTCTGGTATGTTTCTAAAACTGTTTAAATAAAAGTGTAAATAATTAGAATTTTAGAATATGAACCAATTGGTGAATCCTCCCATCAAACTCTCGACTTGAATCTTGATGATTTCCAGTGTGACCTTTACGGCTACACTAGGAGCTCCATACGCACTTTTTTCTACAATTTTCTGGGAATAGTATTTTTAGGCCTTCCTTACTTACTCTCTAGTTGGTTTTCGCGCCTCAAATCGTGGAAATATCGAAAATGTAGCTTAAAACAAGCAAAGATTGTCTTGAGTGAGGTTATGTCACTTTGGGTAAAACCCACTAAATTTAGTAATTTTTAGTCAAAGACGTGCACGGAAATTGTGATTTTGTCGAAATTAAGACTGAAAATACCAAATTGCCTAATTACGGTCATGTGCCTTTAAGATTTTTCATTTATAGACATGCGAAATACGTGTGGATCCCCCATAGCGAGTCTTTTGGGACTCTAGACCTGTTAATACCCCCACAGACAGTTGATAGTTATGTTAATAACACAGACGGGTTGTTTTATAACGACTATGTTGATTTGTAAGTATGAGTGAAATTTTTCATTATTTGAGTGAGAGTTGTTCAAGGTTAAAATTATACGGATTGAATAAAATCGAAATTGAGGTGAAATCCTACTGGAGATTGTTCGTCGATGAAGTTTTTAATCCATTCTATGTCTTCCAAGCATTTTCCATGACTTTGTGGTGTTTTGACCATTATTACATTTATGCATGTTGTGTTTTTATCCTCACATTATTTTCGGTGATCACTGCTTTAAGACAAACAAGAAAACAAAGCGAAGCTTTGCATGATTTAGTCGAATCATCCAAATGTCATAATGTTAAAGTTTTGCGACGAAATCTCCTCTCAGAGAATGTGTTTCAAGATGCTGACCCTTCAGAATTAGTCCCTGGAGATTTAATCATCCTACCGAAAGCTAATTTCGTATTACCTTGTGATGTAGTATTACTAACTGGACAATGTATTGTTAACGAAAGTGTGCTAACTGGTAAAAAATTGTTTAGGTTATTCCCCGATTTTAATCGATTTTTAGGGGAAAGTGTCCCAGTGACTAAAACCGCTCTACATTCAAGTAACGAAATCTATAGTACAAACACCCACAAACGGCATACACTCTTCTCGGGGACTTTAATGATACAAAGTCGGTATTATGGGGGCGAAGATGTCTTAGCAAGAGTCGTAACGACTGGTTTTAATACTACTAAAGGGGCTCTAGTCAAAAGCATCCTTTTTCCCACTCCAGTCGGTCTACAATTCTACAAAGACAGTCTTAAATTTGTTTTAGCTCTGTTTATCATAGCGGGCGCTGGAACCGCCTATTGTCTCTATTTATACACCCATCGCAAGGTTGGTTAATCCCCCAATTTTGACTTTTTAAAAAATAGTGTGTTTTTAGGCCGAAATTCGTGAAATTGTGATTAGAAGTCTTGACGTGATAACAATAGTTGTGCCACCTGCATTACCGGCTGCGATGACAGTCGGTATAGTCTACAGTCAAAGCCGCCTTAAAAAACTCAAAATCTTTTGTATAAGTCCGCCAAAAATCAATGTTTGTGGTAAAGTAAAGTTGGCGTGTTTTGATAAAACGGGTACTTTGACTCAAGATGGCCTTGATATGCATTCAATTGTTCCATGTGTCAATTCAATATTTAGTGAGCCAATCAGAGAGTGTCCTGATTGTCATAATAGACTTGTACAAGCCATGGCCACCTGTCATTCACTCACACAAATCGATGGCGAATTGACCGGTGATCCACTCGATTTGAGTATGTTTCAATTTACGAAATGGGTGCGTTTGTGTTTTGTTATTATTGGTTTTTGTTTAATTGTGAGATTGCTAGATTTTGGAAGAGCCAGGTGATGATGAAACTGCCAGATTTGATATGTTAGCACCGACTATAGTTAAGCCGGTGGAGAGTGGGGATTCCCCGGAGGTATTCTGTGTGTTTTTTTAACACACTTATTTAAATGAAAATTTTAGTTTCCGTATCAGTTGGGTATAATTCGTCAATTTCCGTTTTCTTCGACTTTACAGTGCATGTCTGTGATTTGTAAAGAGTTAAGTGAACGAAATATGATAGTTTTTACTAAAGGTGCCCCCGAGAAAGTTTCCGGGATGTGTAATCCGGATAGTCTCCCGGAGAATTTCTCGACACAATTATCACAGTTGGCGGTGCAAGGATATAGAGTTATAGCCCTGGCGTGGAAACAAATGCCGATCAAATTTAAATGGAAGGAGGCACAAAGAGTCAAGAGAGATGTCGTAAGTTAAGACAATTAACAATATTAAAAAAACCTTTTTCCAACCTTGACGAGTCACACATGTGCGTTGATTAACACAGTTGCTGTAGTAATGCAATTGTTACTATGGTAACGAATAGATATCGTCATGGTAATACTAAAAAATCCAGTGGCGGGTAAACTGGGCTTTCTTTTCAGTTATTATTATTTGGAATAAAAGAAAAAATTTTCAGGTCGAGTGTGACTTGATATTTCTCGGTTTACTAGTAATGCAAAATACGCTCAAACCAGAAACAACTCCAATTATTAGACTTTTGCATGATGCTAAAATTCGAACTGTTATGATAACAGGTGATTTAAACTTTTTTCATAATAAATCATAATTGTGTTTTTTTTAGGTGATAATATTTTGACGGCGATTTCTGTGGCACGTGATTGCGAAATGGTCAAAACACATGATGAAATTTTTATACTTGAAACGAAAAATTGTAGCAATTCGAGCTCCACGCCTGAGCTACTTTTACAAAATCTCAATTCGGCCAACACTCAAAGCATTTCAATCGATTTCGATTTTTCGGTGTGTTAAAAAATTAGTTAAATTTAGTTTAATACTGTTTGTAGCATTGTCATTTAGCGATTGATGGTAAAACTTGGACGAAAATTCGTACGTTTTATCCCGATCTTCTGCCAAGTCTTTTAATTCGCACCACGATTTTCGCCCGATTTCAACCCGATCAAAAAACACAAGTAATTACATACTTGCAAAGCTTGGATTATGTCGTATCGATGGTGGGAGATGGCGCTAATGATTGTGGGGTAAAAAACAAAAAAGCCAAACGAATCGTTGTTCTGATTGGTTGAATTCAGGCGTTGAAAGCAGCCCACGTTGGCGTTTCGTTGTCTCAAGCCGAGGCGAGTGTTGCAGCACCTTTCACGTCGGCAATTCAGGACATTTCATGTATTGTTCACTTAATCTTGGAAGGGAGATGTGCACTAGTTACAAGTTTTGCCGTTTTTAAATACATGGCGCTGTATAGCTTGATCCAATTTACCACCGTTTTAATTTTGTATAGGGTAAGTGGGACAATAAACATGTTTATTAAACATTAGTTTAGCAAAATTCAGTCTTGGGTGACGTCCAATTCCTTTTCATTGATCTAATAATCACGACAAGTCTGGCTGTGACTATTGGTAGACAAGGTTGGTATTACAGTTACCTGTAATTTGGAATTTCTAAATGAAAAATTTAGGTCCATCGAGTAAATTAGGTGTGAAAAGACCCCCAGGGTCCCTTGTCGCCGCTTCAATTCTCATACCAATTCTATTACAAGTGATTGTTTGTGTCATTGTTCAAGTTGGTTCAATGTTGTATTTGTTTCAACAAGAATGGTTCAAACCAGTACCAAGTCATGCCGACCATGAAGTAATCGAGTGTTGGGAAAATACAGTCCTTTTTTCAGTCTCGTCTTTCCAGTATCTCATTTTAGCTTTTGTCTACTCAAAAGGAAAACCATTCCGGCAAAGATTGATTAGGAACTTTTGGTTTTTACTTTGTTCGGTTACACTCACTGCTTTTCAAATCTGGCTGTTGGTAGCACCGACTCGAAATGTCGCCGAATTTTTCGAAATCATGTTTTTGCCACACAAAGCCAAAGAACAAATTATTTTTAGATACAAATTGTTGTTGATTCCACTTGGACATTTATTCACCGCCATGTTTATTGAGGTAATTACACAAAAATCAAGTGATTTTAGTATTTTTTTTGAATCGTAGGTGGCCATAGCTGATCGAACTTGGTTGAAAAAACTCCTCCATTGCATCATCCGCAAAAAAATACCCAAAAACAAGTACAAACTGCTATTACAAGATAATGACATTCATCTCAATTTATTAAATTTTAATAATTGATAGTATTATACTGCGTTACAAATAAAAGTCTGGAAACAATATTTAAAAATCCCTTTTTCTTAACCTTGACGAGTCGCACATGTGCATTGATTCATTTAGTTGCTATAGAAATGCAATTGTTACTATGGTAACGGATAGATATCGTCATGGTAATACTCGAAAATCCAGTGGTGGGTCATTTTTCTGCAAAAACTGGTCTTTCTTTTTAGAAAAAAATTTCTTTTATAAGATAACGATTTATTAAATTTTAATAATTGATAGTATTATACTTGATAAATAAAAATCTAATCATGATTACTTGTTCTTATCACTTTCGTATCAGTTTCCAATTTAAAACCGGATCAACAAGAAATAAAAATGTCTTCTCCCTTTGATGTGGATGAAATAATTAAAACTCTCCTCGCTGGTAAGTCCCCTAAAACGCTGTTAAAATCACCAAAAAACCATTTCAGCGAAACAAAACAACAAAACAAAGAAAGTGAATTTAAAAGAAAGCGATATTATCTCACTATGTCACAAAGTAAGTCAAATTTTTCTCGAGCAACCGATGCTTTTGGAATTGGAAGCCCCCTTGAAGATTTGTGGCGATATTCATGGCCAATATAGCGATTTGTTGAAATTATTCGGATTTGGGGGATTCCCACCCGATGCGAATTATCTATTTTTGGGTGATTATGTGGATCGGGGAAAGCAGTCATTGGAATGCATTTGTTTACTTTTTGCTTACAAAATCAAGTATCCAGAGAATTTCTTCTTGTTGAGGGGGAATCACGAGGTTTCGGCTGTGTGCAAAATTTACGGTTTTTTCGACGAATGTGAGATAAATTCTATTGGCAACACTGATTTTATCGCTATTATTGTAGGTAAACGCCGATACAATGTTAAATTATTCAAGACTTTCACTGATGTTTTTAACACTTTACCAGTGGCGGCGGTTATTGATGATAAAATTTTTTGTTGTCATGGTGGTATTAGTCCCGATTTGTTACACATTGGCCAAATTAGGAACATTGAACGGCCTTGTGACGTCCCCAATTCCGGTAATTAAAAACAAATTTTATAATTAATTAATTAATTAATTTAAGGCCTTTTATGTGATTTGTTATGGGCTGATCCAATCCCATTAACGGGTTGGCACGAAAACGACCGAGGCGTTTCGTTTTCTTTCGGTCCAGACGTTGTTGCCAAATTTCTCGATAAGCATGATTTTGATTTGATTTGTCGCGGGCATCAGGTCCACCAACCCATTTTTTAGTGTTTTTTTTTTAATTGAGTTTCAGGTTGTTGAAGATGGTTACGAGTTTTTTGCACAAAGAAAACTAATCACTGTTTTTTCTGCTCCGAATTATTGTGGATCTTTTGATAACGCTGGGGCTTTAATGTCTGTCAATGCGGATCTACTTTGCTCATTTCAGGTTAGGGATTAATTGATAAAAAAAATGAGCTAATAACTGCAATAATTATTTATTTTAGATTTTAAAACCAACAAAGATTGTCACGTGATACAATTAGTAATTTTAGTGCTTGTAAGTTGGCAAGACACAAGTGCAATTAAATATGCATGTCATTTAAGTATTCCTCATTATGTAATTGTGCATATTTAGGAAAATCAAACGTTTCGTCTTCATCATCCTCATCATCATGAAACACTTTTCTTATCGTTATCACAAGTATTATTATTCCAATAACTGAAATCACGATTACGACATACGAAATCGTATCATCTATTTAATCAAATTAATAATTAAAAAATAAATATTGAGTTACATACAATTCTTAGTATTATTGTTATTCCCATCCAAAAACTTCCCTAGTGTCTCATTTGGATGATTTTCAGTTGGTAACACTGTCGTCGAAACCCTCACTAGTTGTTTATACTCCAAACTGAATTAAAATAACAAATGACAATTGATAAAACAATTGAAACGACTTACTAATAATAACCCAAATATTTGCATGAACATTTGACAAAATTTCCGATATTTTGAACAACTTTGCAGTCACTTTTCCATCCATTATTACCATAAACTAGACACTAAACCGACAATTATTAAAACATACAATATTTTACTTACAGTTGGCACCCCTTCAGCTGTGTTATTTTTGGGTAAATAAACCAAAACATCGCCCTCTCCCTCATTCTCATTTAAAATCGTCGCAAAAAAAATAATCCCATTTTTATCCAAATAATCCCTAAAAATCGCCTTTCCGACACACTTGCCCTTTGTGTTTTTATCAAATCCCAATTTAATCCTTGCGTTAATTTGCCACGAATTTCCGTCAAAAGGCACCGAAATGAAATTATTTTTTGTCAGTTTTTCGACACCAAAAACTAGGGTTTTTAGTTCCAAAGTGAGTGTTTTTTTTAGGTTAGTGCAAAGTTTCTCCATGTAATTGCGTAATTGTTTACGGAGTTTTTCCTTCTCGAATTTGATTTTGTTAGGATCGCTTGCTGTTGTTATAATCAATTCGGAGATTTCGAGGTAATTGCGGACATCGTAGAGGGTCATGGGGGCCCTTTTTGGGCGAATTGATAACAGTTTGCGTTGAGTGTATGAAGAATCATCGTCGGAAAATTTGTTTCTCAATTCTAAAACTTTCTAAAAACAAAAATTGTATTTTCCTAAATCAAGCATTACGTTTAGGATTGATTCAGAGAGTTGCAATTGTGGATTGAAATCGTTGATATTTTTCATTAAGTTGGCGACACTGTATTTTGTAACGTCTGTCAAATCCACCATATTTAAATACCTGTCAATTGTTTCGTCAATTTTTTGTGTGATTGCCTCACGTGAATTATTCACACTGTGTAAAATACCAAAAGCTTCAATAAATGCTTTATTATAATCCTCACCAAGAATTTTATTCATAAATCCTTGCAAAATTATTCTGGAAATTTAATTTCTGTAAACAATGGTTTGAGCCGTGGCTAATTTTTACGTATTATCGACATTTTCGGGGAATTTTGTTCGTATCAGTGGTCCCAAAACACGTCCACAGGAATTAAAATTGTCACAACATTCCAAAAAAGTTTGTATTCCCTCGTCTAAAATTCCATTTTTAAATATTTCCACCAAAAATATATTTTTTATACCAGAAAAAGGTAAAGTAACGTCACAGTTAGTAACATCAGCCATGTTGCATAAAATTACGTCACGATTTTCTAGGTTATAACCGAATTTATACAAAATTGGAGCATCGCCATCTTTATCTTCCGCTCTGCTAGTTTTAAAAGTAAAAGTTGTTAAAAAAGCATCACCCTCAAGGGGGGTTACATCCAATTGTTGTATTTTTGGTGGTGCATTTGTTTCTATAATGACGTCACTTGTTGAAACGGTTAAAACCGATTCAGTTTCATTGATTTCTTCAAAATTTGGACATTTGATAACTAAACGAAACAAATATTTAGCATCGCCTTTCAAACCCTCCCAATTATCTAATAATAATAACAATAATTCTGTTATTTAACCGAAAAAATACAAACCGGACGCTGGCGGTATTATTAAATTGAATTTCCGGTCAAACGTTTCATTACTAAACCCTTCCAATTCATTCAAAAATAAATCTTCTTTCATTGTGACATTTATAATATTTCCAGGCTAGAAAATTTTGAATTTCGCGCAAACCGGTCACAGTTCTACCAACTTACCACCACACTGAGATCTAGATCTGGTGACATCCATTGTAAAGTACAAAAAGACTGTAATTCGTAAATTGTCGCATGAATTTCCACTCCAGTGTTTACAGGAAACTCAATTTCCTCAAATTCAACAACAGGGACGTCATTTTTAACCTCAACTGTGCACGAATCCGTTTCACTAGAGACTTGTACCGAAATTTCGTATCTACAAACGAAAAGTCACTAAAAATACCAAAAAAATCACTAGGTGAGTACAATCCAGGTGTAAACTTCGTCTCCAATTCACTATTATCACTAGTGACGTCACATTTATCACCAGTAATGGCCTCTAAACAATTCCAAACCACTTTTATGTCACCATTGGTATTATCAAAATCACGTAAAATTGCCCTAATTCGTACATTTTGACCAGTTTTTGTAGTCAAATGTTTGACAGGAAGCCTCACCAACAAACCCTTACTCAAAACATTAATTTTTTTAAATTTCTCAGTAACAGTAGTACCATCTAAACTAATCAAATGACACCAAATCGTGTAATTTTCTAAAGCTTGAAACGTATCAGGTGGTATCACTAAATCAGAACTGTGTGATGAAAACACAGTACTACCAACACTACTTGTCAATTCCCAAACAAACTAAAATTTAAAGGTTACTAAATCAGTCAAGTCAAGTTACTCATACATAATATGTTGTTAAGTTGGTACAAATGTTAACACGTGCGTTTATAACAAAAATCGAGTAAGCATAGCAAGTGTCAGGAGCCGATAACAAAAGAGACACTTTTGGTTTTGTGACGTTTTGTTTGACATAGAAAGTTAGGGTTTTTTCATCGATTGGGTTACCCGCATTGAAAATTTTGACATTGAGGATGTATTTAATGCCAGGTATTAACTGAAATTGTTGTTTGTAAAAAAACATAAAAAAAACGAAATTTTACCATTGTATTATTAATTAGAACTAAACCGTTTTGTAATTCCCCTAAAGGGTATTTCTGGAGATAATTGTTTAAATCTCTCACCGATTTCCAATTCATAAGAGTGCATCGTTGTTGATTTTGACATTTATTTTGTCCAATTGTTTGAAAACTAACGTCAAATTTGTAATTTTGTGCATTTTTAGTCCACAATCTGTAAAATTTCTTTGTACTTCCCCCAAACAAAACAAAAATTACCTTATGGTGGTCATGTCATTACTTTTAACACTACCATCTTTATCACAAATATATTCTTCAGGCAAACCAATTTCCTACACATGATAAAAAAGAGTAAAATAATAATAATTTTAATATTTTTACCTCTTCACAATGTATATTTAATACAATAATAATAATAATAAATAAAAATATGTGTGTGTTCATTGCGTGTCAGTGCTTTTTATCCTACTAACCCTTGATAAATCGAATGATATTGACCTAAAAATGTGTTTGTGTTGTCAACTAAACGTTACTATAACAACTTTTCATTTATCCTCGCATATTGAGTAAACTTATTTTGAATTGTAATAAAACAATTAAGTAAATAGCAATAGTCGCGACGCTCTATAAATAGAAATGTCACACACGTGTAACATACATTTTTTTTTTTCATACCGCTGTTACCAATTCCCGATTCACCACTGTATAACCCTTGAGAGAGACTTTAGGCGGATTCATTTGAATTGCAACCAAGAATATATCAATCTAAAATTACAAAAACAACAAAAACGCAATTTATATCATCTTTTTCATTTTAATGTGCATCAAGTAGGTTGTAGAAGTCTAAAAAAGTGACATTGACGACATAAGATTGAGGTTAGGTGAATTTTCGACTACTTTGATGCACATTAATATGAAAATGAGCAAATTTATAGATACTTCTTTACGTGTTGCTGGATCGACTAGATTCATATTCACTTGAAGCAAAGTTTCTTGAACTCGTCGAGCAATGTTTAATGAAGCTTGATGAGAACAGTCACAAAAAACAAAAAGAAGAAATAAACAATAAGTGGAATCGACCAAAAGGCCGATTTCTTTGAAACTGAAACGAATTCCATGGTCTACAATCTCCGAAGTGAAGCCATACACCTATGATTGATGATTTTGAGGTTGGCAACAATGTTTGTTGATTTTTTACCGCGACTGTAATGTTGGCCATCATGAAAAGTGAATAAGTCGAGTAGGTTCTGGCATAGGCGTTGCCCATTTTTTGCAAAAGGTCACTCAATGACAACCATAGCACTCTATAATGGGCTATAATGTAAGCGGAACAATTACGATCAACATCCTTGAATAAATTTTTTTTTAATTGAATTAATTGAGATTTTTACTAACAATTTGAAAACTTTCAGCCAGGGCCGTACTCGCATTTCCAATCGCCCTACAATTAATATACCAAAGGGCACAATTCATGTTAATCATCGTAATTATGTGCAAGTAGGCCGTGGTATGATACAGGGTGAAACCTTCAAGAAGAGCACTTAAAGTCAATAAAAACACCACGGCTAAAATAAGACACCCTAAACTTATAACAATAATCAAAGTACTCAAAAGTGGGAATTGTAAATTTTTGCCTGGAAAAAAAAATTATTATAAGCCTCGTGTGTGTGTGTGTGTTTTACCAGTAATTTTATAGTAGTGTAGTTGGAAACGCCCCCAACTATTCTTATAGTCACACACTTCATAAGCCACGCCCCAACCCACAAAAGGGATAAAAAAATGCGGTATTAAATAAATAATAAAAATAATCGAGTAAATGTACTCGTCAAATTTTTTACTCTTATTGAGTAAAATGTCAAATCGTTCAAAGCCAACTAAAACGACAAGTACTGTAGTAACAACGTAAAACAAATAGGCGTAGAGCATGGGAATGCTGGTCCATCCGAAAGTAATTTTACCAATTTCGCCCCTTTGGATGGGCATCACACCCAAAACCTACAACGAGTCGCATGGTTTCCATGGTAAAAACAACCGTTGTTATGGGCAACAATTGATAAAAGGTGTAAACCAGTGGCGGGTACTCACCCGGAACAAGACTAGTAATAATTTGTGATCCCGGAAAAACTGGTCATGTTCATCGATCACATAGCCATCTTTGGAATCCAATTCGGAGCGTTTTTTGATTTCTTGTGCTCTTGCACTGCCTCTCAACCATTTCGAAATTTGGGAAATATGCAATTCTTTGCCGTAGAGTTGCGCCAAGTCGCTTATTTCCATCTTGAGGGCAAATTAAAGACTGCTGTGGTGGTATAATCAATTGTTTTGTGTGTTGACAGAGCAATTAAAACGCAATGATTAATGTAAAAGTCATAAATTCGGGTCAAAATTCTAGTCAAAATGGCCGCTCGATGAGAGCAAATGGCGGCATCAGCCACCACCAAAGTTTATTCGTTGGAGGAAGTGGCACGACATGATGGTAAAGATGGACGTAGAGTTTGGATTATTTACAAGGATGCTGTTTATGACGCGACAGGTTATGAGGTAAAATGTCACTGATTTGAAATAAAATTTCATTTAGTATGTTTAGCACCCTGGAGGGTTTGAATTGATCATGGAATTCGCGGGAAAAGATGCCTCAATTGCCTTTGACAATGCCAATCATAGCAGTGTTGCAAGGAGGGATTTACAAGAGAGGAAAATCGGTGAATTAAGAATGGTACTTATTTAATTCAATTGAATTTTTTTTATTTTTGTTGTATTGGTAGAGTGATCGTTCACAAAGACTGCGAGGTGCGAGTTCTAGATCAGTGAAACGTGCAGACACACCAAAAGGTAAAAAGAAAACTGATTTTTTTATTGACTTTAATTCGATTTTAGAACCTCGAGGAAGCACTTAATTTAATTTTTCAAAATTGGTAATAACGTCCATTTTGGAACTGGTTGTTGCGTACACAAAAAACATCTTTTTTCGTGATTTTTTATTACAAAGAAACTTTGAAATTTACAAAAATATGTATAAGTTAACCTTGAAAAATTTAAAAACACAAGCGAATTAAAAAATCGAGTGCCGTGCTAAAATATCTTCATAAAAAAATGGACGTCGTCAACGATTGAGCCTCAAATTTCGCCATGAGAGAAAAGAAAAAAACCCTAAACACAAAATGCACAATTGGTCCTAAACTACTGTACAAAATCTACGCTTATTATTGTATGATTACGTCGTCATAAACACAAGGCAAGATTGTTCCGTATTTTATTACCCAATTTTTCCGGTAAAAAACAACACAATTAAGTACACCCCTCGCATTTTTCCAATCTGTCACAGATACAAACGCACCAAACAGATTAGATATGCGAGAACGGAACGCTAGTAAATCAAACAAGTGCAATAATGATAAGCTGCTTGAAAAATTTGCACATGAATGTACGTCGAAATGATGAAAAACATGTGTAAAATGACGTAACGTAAATAGTCTTGTTCGACTAGATGACCACTTCCGGTATAACCCGGAAATTCACCAGTTTGATAAAAACTCTCCAATAATCGTTCTTTCTCTTGCCAACGATCAAACAACCAAGTTGTTAAACTTTCGCTATCTTCAGGCAAGTCTTTACACTGATATAATCGATAGAAAAGAAATGTCTTGCAAGGTGGCCGATGTCCAAACACTATTGATGCCAAATCGATTGGTTCACCCTTTGGATACGCTATTGTTATATCCAAAATCCATCGCAGTGTCGAAACTACAACAATCACCCTGTATTCAAAAACTTGATCCAAGTCAAGTTGGCTACAAATTTAGTTGTCATAGTAACAAAAAAAATTCAAATTTGTTGCCAACATGACGACTGTAATAGCTCTAAAAGTGTTGACATACTTTCCGTCCCCAATGATGATGAGTTATTATTAGCCTTTGGCCCTACTGTTTCCATTATTGAATGCATTGCACCGACTCGTGGCAACGACACATTATTTAATTGTGGTAATCCATTTTTCAAGGCATATTTCTGTGAAACGGCTTTTCGTTTACGTAAAAAACCACCTTCGGGGAATAACACCATCCATTTTCGATTGCGAGGCAAATAAGAGTCTTGTAAATGCTTGATGAGGGCTTGTAATGACTTGTCACGTTTAGTTTTACCCTTAAATTTTTCAGTGTTACATTTTTTTTTTTCTTTTTGTTAATTAATACTGACCGACATTATGAAAAAATCTTGGTGGAGAACACTGACTATACCGAAATTTGTATATTTGAATAAACTATCCATAATCCACATTATATTTGGAAGGATCTGTTTTCGGGGATTAAATGTCGCCATTAAAAGTGGTACGTCACCAGTCGATTGATGATTGGCTATCACTAATGTTCGGTCGTCGATACATTTCGCTATGTCGTCGCCCATTTCGACGACTGGAAAATCAAATTATTAAAAAAAAACACACACACTTTTTCCCATCCTAAACGAGTCGCACATGTGCTAAAGTTTCTACGTAACTATGGTAATAAAAAGGTGCAAAATAAACATCGTCATGGTAACAATAATATAGAAAAATTCCAACCAGTGGCGGGGTCATTTTTCAATAAAATCTTTCACTCTTTTATTAAAAAAGTTTTATATCGCGATTAGGAGATTAGGTAACAACATTAATCTATTGAACAAAACTAAGTAAACATAATTTACGATTGACAGGAAATTAAATATTAGACAGCATTTGTGTTTTCTCAAATTATGTCAAGTCATAACATGAATAAATTACTATAACAATAAGTGGCATTATTACCACACCAGTGAGCAAACGTAATGAAAATAGAATAACCAGAAAATTTACATTTTGTAAAATTCTCGTTTCTTATGAGACTTTTTTAATTGTCACTATACAGGGTGCACCAGAACTCGCGCCCCAAAGAAAAATTTTAAGTAGGATAAGATAGCAGGAACATGGAAAAAACTATCTGTCAAAAAATTTTGACATTTGACATTTTTTTATGTCTATTTAATGACACTGATGATCTTGTATATGTTTTTTTTATAATTATTTAATAAAGGGACAAAAATTTTGCCAATAAAAGCCACAAATAACATTGAACAGAGTTACAATTTAGGATACAGCTTCCTTGTTTCCCCTTTTCATAGCCTATAGCAAAAAAATTTGGAAAATTATTTTTCCAATAGAAATAAATAAGAGTCAAAGTGCAAAATTTAAACCCTTATAACTTCGAAATTTTTATACATAATTTTTTTTTTACATTTTTTCCATGTTTCTGGTATCTTACCTTATATGGATTTTTCTCTGGGGTGCGAGTTCTGGCGCACCCTGTGTGTAAAAGATGCATTTTTACGTTTCGAACACACTAGAAAAAAAACCGCATTGCGATATGTTTAAAAATAAGCGAGTTATTGACGAAAATATGGTAAATAGTGGGAATAATTTACTTCTTTTTTTACATTTTTCCTTTAAGATTTTTGAATGCGACTTTTGCACAATCTTATAGTTTCACATTCCTGATATTCTGGTAAAAACCACATTTTAAAATTTTGATAAATGAGCAAGATATAAGCAAAAATTAAAAAAATGGAGGGGATGATTTTGTTTTTAAATTTTTTAAGACACTTCCAGTGGTCCAATTTTGATTTTTCCAAGAAATTTTGGTATTTTTTCAAAATTTTGACAGAAAGAGATAGCTGTGCTGCATATTATCTGTTGTCTTTTTCTTCTAGTGGAGAGTAAAAAAGTGTGTAGTTAGTAAGGAGAAGGAGGCTTTGATTTTTTTTTTTTGTTAGAGAAATAGTTCATTATTATTGGTAGAATAATATAAATATGTATTGTCGTATCAACAAGAAATTACTCCCTAGGATTTAGGGATATTACCCATAAATTTGGTTAGGTTGGTTTCTGGTGACAAACAAAAGATATCATAACCAAAAATTTAGTCAAAATTTAGGTTAAGTCACCTGTCAGCTTGTATGGATAATTCAATTGATATTTGACAGAAAGTTGACAGAAAACATCAATCGTCAACAACAATGGGTAACCAACCCTAGGCATACAAAATTACTTCTGAAACATTGAAAAACGTAATTTTCCTAAAAATGAGTGACATTTTTGTTTTGTTACCATAGTTACGTGTATACACGTTTCTATGACAATTAAGTTAAACAAATAGACATCTTGATAAACTAAAATCCTTTTCTGAGTAAAGTTTATCAAACAATAATATACATAAATAAAAGCAAACAACGCGTTCTTATCAATTATTTAAATAAAAACGCAGTAGCTTAATTAACAAACAATAATAGTTTGGGAATTTTAATTCCTTTAAAATTCACGACGACATTCATTGATATTCAGTTGAAATTTCACATAGATTCAAAACTGGATAACCTTGTACCTTGTACACAAGACGATTCTTTTAGCATTTTTTGAAATTAAAATCTGACCTAGATAGTGAGATTATTACATTGGATTAAATTTTTCCATTTGTGTTATCACAAACATCAAATAGTGGAGTTACTTCGATAAGATGTAAATGTTAATTTACGTAATATTTTGACCTTGATTATTACCATCGTATCCTGCCGACCAACTCCACATTGATACCATCGCCAACAACCAATGGAAAAAATAGCCTTCTATCCTCCAATAAACATCAGGGTTGACTTTACGAAGGGGTGATAATAATACCATCCATACAACGTATGTGGGAATACAATAGACATTGTTAACTAGAATAAAACACAGCCTGAACAACGCTTTCGGTATCTTGTACCAATTCCTGAAAGGGGACATTGGATTAATCGAAGAAAATCATTACGAAAGGGAGACTTAAATTGGTCTTTTGTTGGTCAATAAAGTTAGGTTATGTTTTGATTTAAATGTGAAATAAATAGAAATGACCTGATGAAACAAATAAGCCCCCCTCTCGTTATGTAACAATTGTAAAAAAAAACACTCACCGTGTTAGATATCGTATATTATCCATTTTTTTTTCACTATTTTTGTTTCATTCTACGAAAAAGCTACCACTTTTGTGCGCGAATATAAAAATAAAATAATCGATGGTTCATGCACGCTAATCGTTTGAATAAATAAAAAAGAAAAATTGTTGAACAACGCGAAATTGACTTTATTTAGTGATAATTCTAGTCTCCGAATTGTCCATTATTCGAATTTTTATAGTTATGTCAGTCTGACACGAAAAAATCAACATAATTTACGTTAATTTCGAGCTTTTGGATGAAATTTTAAGTGCCGGTTTCACATTACGATTTCACTAATAATGAAAATAGAAAAATGAACTGTGATAACAATAATGACTAATTTGACGTAGTGTTAAATGTCAAAGTGACAACGATAGGAGCGCCATCTTGACACAAAAGCGCCGCCAAATTTAAATAACTTTTTATTTAATCAACAGTTAATTGTCCAAAACTTGTTCGAGCCATGCTTCCAAGTCATCTTCGTTGGTTTTGGGGGCTTCAGGAGACTGTTGTGATACAATTAATTTACTTGATTCTTGTGTAGGTGAGGTTTGCTCATCGTCTGACCCAAAAACAGGCCTTGTTTGTCTTAAATGATAACCCTTGATGTAATTTAAGTACTCATTAGTGTTATCTTCCACTCTTTGATCTTCCTTAAACACAATTATTGGAATTTAATAATAAATCGCAAAATATGTACAAACTGTGAAATCATCGTCTCCAATGCCTGACCTTAAATGAAACGGAATTGTCCCCAGACTCTTATCTAATAATGTCAAGTCCAAATTAAACAATTCAGACGCTTCTTTTATTTCTAAAGCAATGTTTTTATCGCTTTTAAATTGAAAATGACTTCCATGTGAAATTGGGGCGTTAGCAAGGATGGAAAAGTCGTTGGTGTTGCTTTTTGATTCAGTTTCTTGCTCATAACGATCCCAGTTGGATTCCAGTTTTGGTTTATGAGGGGGTACATGTGCACCCCCTGGTTTATACTTATTTTTGTTAGTACGGTGCTTCCGCCCTCTGTGAAAATAATTGTAAACTTGACACAATATCACATAACTTGCCTAGATTTCAGATTATCCTCCATTTATATGAAAAATTTATAAACAAATAATCAAACATAACCTCAACTAAATTTGGAGGGAACTTGAGTGGTTACGGTTACACAATTTGAACAAAAAATGTGATTCAAATAAAAGAAATTTAATACCAATAATTGTAAATACACTTAAATGACTTATAACGTCTATGGAAACACCTCAAAGTCTTTTAAATACTTAAATTTGAGTTAAAATAAAATGTGTGTGTCTTTAGACACAATTTTACAGCATTTTTTCGCGTTCGGTTTGGTTGAATTATCAAAATTCTTGTTGTTTTTTCAACGTGTTTTTTTAATTTTTTTGTAAAGAATACGTTTCAGCGTTGTAATTATTATGTTTAAATACAGGCAATCCAAAATGATTGTTTATTTCGTTGTTAAATTGTGAAAATAATTGACGTTTGGTTGTAACACTAGAAACTGACCAAATTCTTCGGTATGTTTTGGTGTAGTGGTGTGTGTTTACAAAAAAGGACTAAAAAATGTGATAAAAAGCAAAGAGTAGCGTTTTGTGATGATTTCTGACTTTATTAAAAATGGTTTTTCTTTTGTGTAAGATTTGTGACCGGAAAATCACCTTTTCCGAATGGAAAAAGCACATCACAAATGAAACACATGTAAAAAATTTACCAACATCAATTTTTATTAAAGGTGACTGTTTTTAATGTTCTAATTATTATATTTTAACTATTTTGTTTTCAGCCATACCCAACCAATTTGACACAATCTGTGAATATTTTGCCAAATTTGGTAAAATAACTAAACGAGAAGTGTCAGATTGTGGCACAACAATTGAAATATCCTACGAAAATCCAAACATCTATTCTGACGTTGTGCACCAAGAACATGCGATTTTTGGCGATTTATTAAAAATTTTCTGGTATAAAACAGTCAAATCTGTCAAAGTTTTGGTCAGCTTCACCAGACAGGAGGAGATTTTCAGTAAGTGTGCCATGTTTATTCATTTCTATGGCAACAAAACCGTTACTATGGTTACTCTTTTGAAATTGTCATAACAACGCTGTTGTTACCTAGCAACTTGTGTGCTTTGATTTGAAATTGTTGCAAGTTGCCTAGCAACTTATGCTATTTGATTGCAGATAGTGCAAGTAGTCGCATTCTCGCCTTGGCCAACTTGCTTAAAGATTCGCAATTATTTGACGATGAAGTGAAAATTTTTATGGACACTGTCAAGTCACATAATTATGATTTTGGTAAAAAATGTCAAGTTATACGTGGTTTGTTACTATCGAAATTTCCTCAAGTGTCACTCTATGGATCAAGTGTGTTAGAATTGGATGTGTTTAATAGAAATTGCAATTTTTACGTGATGACTAATGAGATGTTATCATTTTTGTTAAATTCGAATCGATTTAGCAATTGTTTGGAGATAAATGAAGGTGTGAAATGTATTTATCAAGATAATGAGTTTCGTGTGAGTTGTTGTATGAATTGGGGAAAGAATTTGTATGTCAAAACTTGTGATTTGATCAAGTATTATTTAACGCTAAACGAAAAATTGGTTCCTTTTGTGGCTGTTATAAAAATGTGGGCTTTGTGTAATATTCCTGAACAGGAATATACATCCACTTATATGATATATCTTATGGTGATTTTTTTTCTGCAACAAGAACCGTACAAATTACCTTCGGTGGTATCACTTCAAGAGGGCTCATTTACCAATTTTGTGGACGGTTGGAACTGTTATTTTTTACCGAAAATTGTCACAAGTCCAGCTCTTGAAAACGCAACACTTCTCGAATTACTCTGCGGTTTTTTCAAGTTTTACTCAAAATTTGATTATTTCACTTATGTGATATGTCCATATTTGGGTTCTTCGGTGAAAAAATCCGCGTTTCTGAGACCTCAAAACTTGCCTGAATGCTTCGATTATTACACAAAATCGGTGGAAGAATTACAAGTCAACTCAGGATTGTGTATTCAAGATCCTTTCAAGCATTCGAGCAACGTTTCGGAAACAATGACTGATGAAATGAGTGCAAAATTAATGATAATGTGTCGAGTAGCGTCGAATTTAATTAAATTGGAAGTATCATCAAATTTGCTTTATCAATTATTGATGCACACTATGGACAAAACTCAATATGAACCAATAGCTTTTGAGAAAAATTGCGAAATGGATGAGAAATTATGGTCACAGAAAGTCACAAATGCTCTTTATAAAATCCTAACAGAAATTTTATGTTTGAATGTTAAGACACAGTTGACACATTTGGTCAATTGTGTAATGTATTCTTGCACATCACAAGTTAACAACAACAATTCGAAGAAACTCAAACTTGATAAAGAAATTCTCAAGAATTCGAATGAATTTCTAGTTTCGAAAAGATTCGTGGGAAAAGTTACAGTGGAATTGATTTTTAATTATAACAAAGTTACCATCACCGTCAAGAAAAATAACAATGTTTGTTATCATCTCGCACATTTGATTTTCGTTAAATTACAGAGTTTTTTCCCCGAAAACAAGAGTAAGTTAAGTTAGGAAAAAAAATCAAATGTATGCCTCGTGATTTCAGGTGAAGTTTCACACAATTTAGTCGTTCCAAGTACAAGTCATGAAAGTGAAAACATTGGTAGGTTTTTGTGTAAATAAATCAAAAGTAATTTTTATTTTATAGTGAGTGATACCACCACACCAAACAATTTGGTCCAAGTAATAATCAAACAATTGAAGTCAGGTACCAACCTCCTCCATCAGTTGCTACTTTTATTAAAAAATCTTCAAGTGAAGAATTACAAGGATTTTATCGTTAATGACTTGAAATTTGTACTAGTATCAAAATTTCCTAAAATGAAACTTTTTACGTTTGGTTCAAAAGAAATGAAAGTTGATACTTGTTTCAGTCACTTGGATTTGTCATTAGACAAAATTGAATCAAGTGATATGAGTGTGATAAGTGAGCTGTTATCAAAATCTGACATTTTTACCAACGTTTCATTTGTTAATAATGCAATTCAATGTACACATCAAGCAACCAAAACCATTTGTAAATTATGGTTTGTAAACCACTTGTGGTTGGCTAATGACCGATTATTGCGATGGTACTTCAAATTTGGGGTTATTATACGTCAAATGTGTATGGTTGTGAAATTTTGGACACTTTGTAATAATCTTGAAGGTGATTTTACGTCATATGTTGTTTATTTGTTGGTGATTTTTTACCTTCAACAAACCAAGATTCCTTCAGTAAAGACATTACAAAAAGATGCTCCTAAATTCACAATAAACAAGTGGAATTGTGGTTTTAAGAGTGGTTTAAGTCGTGACGACAATTTCAAAGGTGCAAAACTCACCCAACTTCTCGCTGGTTTTTTTCATTTTTATAGCAATTTTGACTACATTTCGTATGTGATTTCGCCACATTATGGCACATCAATTCACAAAATCAACTTGCCTGAAGCCTTCGAAAACTCAGGCTTGTGTGTGCAAGATTTTTTCATTCTTTCATCAAACGTCACTGCTTCAATGCCCTTAAATATTGCTGGAATTTTCACAAATTTGTGCCAAAAAACATACAGAGTGTTCACTCTATCAAGTCCACAATTACACACAGTTTTGTCACGTTGTGGTACCACTGATTCCACTAGTTTCTTAATTGAAATGGATCAAGGACGTAACGAACCAGCCTGGCGACAATCAATCAAAGAACACACTCTTAAAATCGTAACAAAAATTTTTGCTTGCAAAATTATCAATATTAACAACAGTGATGCTGATTATAAGTGTGATTTCGTCGAACTGAAACATTTTTGGGATAAAAGAGAGAGTTTTATGAAACAATTGAATTCCAGTGATATTGAAAGAGATGTAGCAATTACTACACATATCACTAAAGTGTTACCCGGTGATGCGGATTGGAAGTCATCACTTGAATTAAAATTTTACCAAAATCCACCAAAAGTACAAATTACCATCACAGGAAATCACAATCATGCACATACCAGTCATTTTTTTCACACAAGACTTGTGAAATTATTAGGGGAAAAACCGGTCGAAAATGACATACAAGTATCATTGCTTGGCAACGATGAGGAATATGATGAGTGGACCGGTAAGTTAGAAATCTACTTTATCGATAATTTATGTTTTTCACAGGTAACTACGCCGAATTATACCGACAAACATGTGAAAATATCGAAGGTGATTATTTTTTTCAATTATCAGCGTTGAGAAAGATTCAAAAAGACGCAAAGACAAACATTGATATTGTTACAAATGACGTGAATTTGGCTCTAAAACCAATTTTTAATGACATCATTGGTTTGAGTCAAGTGTTTCTTCCTGGTGATATAATTGATATTTTTGTGGAAAATACTCAAGAAAGTGAGTTGGCAGGCTTGAAACTGATCAAATATTTGATTAGTAAAAGTGGTGACTTTTGTGATGTTTCAATTGTGAAAAAACATCAAATTTTAGTTGTAACTTGTACTCATGAAAAAACCAAAATTGTTTGTCATTTAAATAATCGTCAAAAGATGGCGCATGATACTAGTAACTTAATCCGGGCTTTTTTACAACGAAAACCACTTCGATTATTTTTCGTAATAATAAAATTGTGGACTGGTCGATGTAAATTCAAGGATGAATGTGGTTTTACCGGCTATATTTTCACTTTAATGATAGTTTTTTTCTTGCAACAGGAGTTGCAATATCCCTCAATTACCGACTTACAGAAACCTGTAAAATGTAAGATTGTTGATGGCTGGAATTGTGCTTTCGAATATCCCAAATTGAGTAAAATTCCGATGAGGAAGAGTCACCACGAGTTACTTGTGGCGTTTTTTAAGTTTTATAGCGATTTTGATTATATTTCGTTGGTGATTTCACCGTTTCTTGGAGTTGGCGTTAAAAAAACAGAGTTTTTAAATAAGAAGTTTCCTGTGAATTCAGGATTGTGTGTTCAAGATCCTTTCGATCATTCATGCAATGTTTCGGCTTCAATTTCGTTAAACTCTTCAGGGAAGTTTGCAGAAATGTGTCGTAGAGCGCACCAATTATTGGAGGGAAATTATGATTTGCGACAACTGGTGAATCCCACAATTAGTGATTTTTCGAGTTTCAATATTGTCAAAACTGGGGGTAAAACGACTCAAGAATGGTTCCAATTCCTCAGAATTAACACTTTCAAAATTTTATTCGATATGCTTGGATGTAAAGTGTCATTAGTTGGGAAATATAGTGCTTCATCTGTGACTTTTAACTGCGTTTTAAATCATGATATTTGGAGTGAAAGACTGGCCGTTTTGAAGAAATTAAATGATTCAGATGTTTTGAATCGAGAAACTTCAGTTACGAAATTTATTAAGGAAAAATGTGGAACTACTTGTTTGACGAAATTCGTCGTTGATATGTTTTTTGAAAAAGATCCGATTTCGGTTCAAGTTCAAGTCAGAGGAGATGAAGGAATTTTTCATTTAACACATTTTATCTATACAAGATTACTCCTAATTCTCGATAAGGAAGTTAAAATGGATGTGGATCAGGGAATTTTTACACTCGGGATTTCCCCTGCCAATCAGGGAAAGGAAAATGATGCAAAAATGAGTGAAATGTCGGGTGAGTACGGTGGGCTTTGGTTTAAAATCTTTTCATTATGGAATTTTTACAGACGGAGTTTCTTCCACCATTGGAGGAGAGGAAAATGAAGCAAATCACGAGGAATTCATTGTAATCTCGGGTAGGTAATTTTATTGTCATTTAAAGAAAAACGGTAATACGAAGGGCCTTGGTTTGAAAATGTGAAATTAGCCACCAGGTGGCGCTACAGTGGTGTTTTTTTCTTTTAGACGAAGGGTCTTCCACCATTGAGGAAGAGCAAAATGAAGCAAATCACGAGGAATTCACTGAAATCTCGGGTAGGTAATTTTATTGTCATTAATTATTCAAAAGAAAACGGTAATACGGTGGGCCTTGGTTTGAAAATTTGAAATTGGCCACCAGGTGGCGCTGAATTTTTAATTTTAATGTCAAAAAAAGTGTCTACTTAAGTCGTGAATTATCAAAAATTGAGGCAAATATTTAATTTTGATCATTGTTTGAAGCCAGGGGCACACCTTGTATGTAATGTCATTTATTTATTTTTTTTAATTAATTAAATTTTCTTGTTGTAGATAAATCTGAAGATTTTAAGCACTTGCTAGCAAGTTTGGACGACAATGAAATGGGATTTTTCTCGAAAACCGATAATTTAAAAACTCGAGATTTGATCAAAACCGATTTGTGTTCGGCTTTAAGTTCGACTTTTCCGTCACATAAAATCGAATTTTTCGGCTCGAGTGTTACAAATGTCGGTTTTAAAAGCAGTAATTTTGATATAAATGTCGATAATGTGGCAACACTCGAATTATTACAAACTCGAATTTTGGCTTGTAGTCGCTTTTCGAATGTTTCGCTGATTAAGGACAAACAAATGATGATAGTGAAACATAACGAAACCGAAGCCAACTGTTGTTTGTATGTAAAAAACAAAATGTGGGTGATCACCAGCGACTTGATCAACTATTACCTAAGTCTGGATCCAAAATTACGTGATGTTTTTTCTGTGATTAATTTTTGGGCCGATTGTTACGGCTTGAAAAATGGATATTTTACTAGTTATTCATTAAATTTAATGGTGATTTTTTATTTGCAACAAGAACCGTATAGATTACCCCGTGTCAAAGATTTGCAACGAAATACAATCCCCGTTATCGTAGATGGCTGGAGTTGTGCATTCAATTGTCTCAAATATGACAGTCAAGCATTACAAAACGCTTCAATCATCGATCTAGTTATCGGTTTTTTTCGCTATTATGCCAACTTTGATTATGTTTCGTTTGTAATATCGCCGTTTTTCGGATCGGTGATTGAGAAATTTCGATTTTTGAATCAGAATTTTGTGGTGAATTGCGGTGTTGCCATACAAAATGTATTCGAACTTTCGAAAAATGTCTCACCGGATGTTCCGTTAGAATGTGTGGGGAGATTTGCGGCCTTGTGTCGGAGTTCAGTTGAAGTTTTAACCAAAGAATTCAAATTGACACATTTATTGGAAGCTAAAGCTGATTGTATGTTTGAAATTGGAAATTTGTATAAACGTTGCGATGATTTTATTGAAAAACAAATTTTCAAAGTTTTCAAGATTTTGGATGCGAAAATGACGGAAAAATCGACGAAATTTAGTTACGAGTGTGAAGTTAAGAAGAGTGTTTTTGATAATGTGAAGAAAATTTCATCACCAATTTACCCCCCCTCTGAGGTTACTAGGGAAATAATTGTTACAACGTTGTCAGAAGGTTTGATCAAATTCTCACTCAAAGTTAATATCACGGAAAATATTTGTAAAATTGTATTGAATGGAGGACAAGACTTGATTTATTTCATTACACACTTTATTTATATCAAACTTTTGAAATATCTATCAGAGAAACCACCACAAAGTGAGTTATTTTACGCAATCTAGTGTGTGTAATAATTCAATTGTCATTATTACAGATTTTGAAACAAATGAGAATCTCATAAATGAAACAATTGAAGAAGAGGAAGATGTCCCGTCTGACTTTTTCGATGATTTTTCAAGCGAAGAATTTCTTAACGGTCTTGATTTAAATAATGATGATTTTAAAGATAAAGCATCTAGAAAGCGTAGTTATAGTTTCGAAAGTTCAACACCACCAAGACAGGAGAAACAAAGAAAGACAACATCTCTGGACTTCCCCCAATCCTTTTGTAACTTTAATACATCACAGCCTACTCGACATGAACCAGTGGATAACATAGATCAAGTGATCATTTCAATAATTGTTTTGTTGTGTGTCTAATTTGGTTTTGTAGTTTTTTGTGGAGAGAAAAATTTCCTTGTCGGATTTTTTAACAGTAACATCGCAACGTGAAATTAAAACAAATTGTGAAGAAAAAATGAAGGGTAATACACCTGATTGTTTATATGTGTTTTTCATTTATTTATTTTTTTTTCAGTGATATTGCGATGTCAAGACGCTATTAAAATCCTGAGTGGAGATTTGAGTTTCCCAAGCAAGTTTAAAGTAGTCACACAACCGTCACAATCCGATTCTAAATTAGATAAAATTAAACATAGATCGCCACTACATCGAAATCCATTTGTTAAATTTAATTTTACCAATTATCAAGAACAAAAACTCGACAAATTTTCACAGATTCTAGATCGTGTTTTACAAAAGTTGGGTTTTTTGCACGAGGATAATGATTTAGAAAATTTGATAGATTCGATAAGTACAGCGTTAGTTAATAGTCCGATTGTGGATAAGGAAACTGTAGCATCGATTTTGAAAGCGTCACTTTTGAATTTAAATTGTATGACTTGTGATTCGAAATTAATGAGACCACGTGTGGATGTAGGGACGCAATGTCGGATTGAAAATGAAAAAAATGCTTTTGACGAGGATTCAGGAACTTATTTTGATTGATTTCGTATGGGAAGAATTTTGTTTAAGTTAGTTTTTTCGAATGCAAGTATTAATTTAGTTTTAAGGAAAAGTTTATTTTTGTTACGTATTACAAATGAAAGCACGTTGAATAAAAATTGTTTTTCTCTGTCTACTTTTTTGCAATTTTAGAAATTAAAAAAAAATTGAGACATTTCGTTTTAAGGTGGCAACCATGCGATAATCAAACAATTCTAACCTCAATCTTACCTAAAAATATTTTTTTTAAATAAATGTGTACCCGTTAGCAAAAAATAAATAAAATTAACATAGAGTAGCAAAACTTAAAAGATTTTTGTTGATTAAATTTGTTGTGAATGACATTAATTACACTTTTTGTGTGAATTGACCTTTAAATTAAAGATGCATTTAGACTTCTACAACCTACTTGATGCACATTCAAATGAAAAAACTATATTTTTGGCTAATTCAACAATTTTGTTTTAATTTATAAACAAATAACCCGCGTAAATGACGTAAATTTTAAACAATTACATAATTATTAAATAAATATAAATTGAACCGTCTAACAATAGGACACGATCCTTCTCTTCCAGGATAAGTTTTTTTACATTTTCCATAATGGTTGAAAATGACAACTTATTTTAGTTTTTTCGAATGCTCTTTCAGCTAAAAACACAATTATTTTGCAAAATTTTGTCAAAAACAAGCCACAAATTCAACAAAACCGGCGTTTTTTGTCTTGTTGAGAGATAAAACACAAAAAGTTCGAAAAAAAAGTTTTTGGGCAAAATAAGTCAAAAATAAGCAGAGAAAACACAAAATTTGGTCTAAAAATGTTTTTAAGCACGTTTTTGTACTGAAATCTCAAATTTTTCGCTAAAACAAACTAAATTAAATCTATAAAATTAAATTTTTCGAGCATTTTAGCACGTTTTTTAGGTAGAAACGCAAAATTTTGTTAAAAACAAGACAAAAAAACACAGAATTAGGCCGAAAATGATATAATTTTTTCATTTTTCAAAAGTTCAAGCAGATTTTTAAGCTGAAAACTGCGTTTTTTCGCTAAAAAAAGATTTTTTTATATTGTTACCTAACTCTTAGGCTTTAATTTGATTATTTCGCCAAATTTTCTCTAAGAAAAAAAATCGAAAAACACCAAATTGGCTAAAAATAGTTCTATTTGTTTTTTTTTACAAGATATTACTAAACAGAGTCGAAAATGACAACTTATTTTTGATTTTGCGAATCCTCTTTCACCTAAAAACACAATTATTTTGCGAAATTTTGTCAAAAATAAGCCACAAATTCAACAAAATAGCCTAAAAAACGGCTTTTTTGTCGTCTTGAGAGATAAAAACACAGAAAGATCGAAAAAAAGTTTTTTAGAACGCTTCTTCGGCTAAAAACACAATTATTTTGCACAATTTTGTCAAAAATAAGCCACAAATTCACAAAATAGCCCAAAAAAAACAGCGTTTTTTATCATCTTGAGAGATAAAAATACAGAAAGTTCGAAAAAAAGTTTTTGAGCAAAATAAGCAGAGAAAACACAAAATTTGGTCAAATATGCTTTTAAGCACGTTTTTGTACTAAAATCTCAAATCTTTTGCCGAGGATTCAGGAACTTATGGGAAGAATTTTGCTTAAGTTAGTTTTTTCGAACGCAAGTATTACTTTAGTTTTAAGGAAAAGTTTATTTTTGTTACATATTACAAAAGAAACGTTGAATAAAAATTGTTTTACTCTATCTACTTTTTTGAAATTTTAGAAATTAAAAAAAAATTATTGAGACATTTCGTTTTAATGTGGCAACCATGCGATAAACAATCCTAACCTCAATCTTCCGTAAAAATATTTTTTTTTTAGTAAATGTGTACCCCAATTAGCACAAAATAAATAAAATTAACATAGAGTCGCAAACTTAAAGATTTTTGTCAATATTCATGTGATTAAATTTGTTCTGAATGACACTTTGTGTGTGAATCTGCCCTTAAATTTTAAATTAAAGATGCATTTAGACTTGTACAACCTACTTGATGCACATTCAAATGAAAAAAACTACATTTTTGGCTAATTCAACAATTTTGTTTTGATTTAAAACAAATAACCCGCACAAATGGCATAAATATTAAACAATTACATAATTATTAAATAAAAATGAAGTGACCCGTCTAACAATAGGACACGATCATTCTCTTTTCCCAATCATTTTCTAGCATAAGTTTTTTTACTTTTTCCATAAATGGTTTAAACACAACTCAAATAAATCAATTCAAAGTATGTCTTTAACATTTCCAATTTTTTTAAATTTTAATTGACACGACCTTGAAAAAGTGCAAGAAAAGAAATGGCGTGTTGAAACACTGCAAGAAGAAGAATCGAACAAAATAATCATTTTTCGTTGTGTAAATGTCAAAAAACGACGTATTTTTGAGTAAAACTCTATCGTGGCTTTTAAGACACTCTGCTACTGCTGAAGGTTTAACTCTAACCCCTGAAGGCTTCGCCCCCGTGTTACAAGTCCTAAACCACCGCCAACTGCGAGGTAAATTCACAGTTGAAGACATCAAACGTATTGTTGCAACCAACAACAAACAACGCTTTTTCTTACGAGAGAAAACCGGTGTTTTGGAAATAAGGGCGAATCAAGGGCACTCCATAGTAGTAAGTGAGTTGGAATTAGCCCCCTTGACTGATTCAAGTATTGTTGTTGTACATGGAACGTATTTGCGAAATTTGGAGGGTATTAAAAGAGTCGGTTTGAGTCGTATGTCAAGAAATCACATTCATTTCACTCGTGACTTGGCTTTAATTCGGAAAAACGTCCAAGTTTTGATTTATATCGACGTGGCGAAGGCTCTTTGTGATGGTATCAAGTTTTATGTGTCCTCAAATGGGGTTATTTTAAGTCCTGGGAACGAAAAAGGGATTCTAGAAGCGAAATATTTCCACAAAATTGTTACAAAAGATGACATCCAGGCCGTGCAAGATTTGCAACATTAATATCCCCACAAAAACATGGATGCCACATGTTTACAGCCAAAAACACTTGTTTAAGACTCCTAGTGCTATTGTGGTCAAAGGTAGTGGTGATTTAACGTTTTTTTTTTGTCACTAATGATTTGTTTTTTAGGGAATTTTAGTGAGGACCAAGTGAAGGACTTGAACGAATATTTGTCCCAATTTGGTGTTATTCAGAGTTTTAAAATTCTCACAAATGAGAATCAAATTTCGGTTGAATATGTTTTTAGTGATACAATTGCACATTCTATAATAATCCATCGTGAGCATTGCATTTTCGACCAAGAATTGCAAATCACTTGGAGTGCAATAAATGCAAAAAAATTGAAAAACACAACACCGGGCAGAACCCTCACTAAAGTCCCACTTGGGGGGGCAATAGAAACCGCCCCACCCTCCAAGATAACTTGTAAGTCATTTACTCTTTTTCATAATAATGTGCATCAAGTTGGTTGTGGACAGTGTGGCCAAGTGTGGTGAAGTTTCACCAGATCTGGTGATTTTTTCGAAATGAAAAAAACTGTTTTTCGAGCATTTTTCACGTTTTCAAACCAGAAACTTGATTATTTCGTGAAATTTTTTCAAAAAAGTCGAAAAATAGCTTTTTCGAATACTTTTTCAGCTAGAAACATAATTATTTGGCAAAATTTTGTTAAAAATATTAGCTACAAATTCAAGAAAATAGCCCAAAAAACAGAGATAAAAACATAGAAAGTTCGAAAAAAAAATTTGAGCAAAATAAGACAAAAATAAGGAGAAAAAACACAAAATTTGGTCAAAAATGCTTTGAAGCACGTTTTTGTACTATAATCTCAAGTTTTTCGCCAAATTTCGCTAAAACAAACTAAATTAAATTTATAAAATTATATTTTTAAGCTGAAAACTCTGTGTTTTCGCTAAAAAAGGGTTTTCTTTTATTTTACCTAATTTTTAGGCTTTAATTTGATTATTTTGCCAAATTTTCTCGAAGAAGAAATAATCGAATACCACCAAATTGGTTAAAAATAGTTGTATTTGTTTTTTTTTTACAAGATATTACTAAACAGAGTCGAAAATTACAACTTATTTTTGCTTTTTAGAATGCTTTTTCAGCTAAAAACATAAGCCACAAATTCAACAAAATAGCCCAAAAAACGGCGTTTTTGTCTTCTTGAGAGATAAAAAAACAGAAAGTTTGAAAAAAAAAGTTTTTGAGCAAAATAAGACAAAAATAAGCAGAGAAAACACAAATTTGGTCAAAAATGCTTTTAAGCACGTTTTTGTACTAAAATCTCAAGTTTTTCGCCAATTTTTGCTAAAACAAACTAAATTAAATATATAAAATTAAATTTTTCGATCGTTTTAGCACGTTTTTTAGCTAGAAACGCAATCATTTCGCAAAATTTTGTTAAAAATAAGACAAAAAAAATACAGAATTAGGCCGAAGATGATATAATTTTTTCTTTTATCAAAGTTTAAGCAGATTTTTAAGCTGAAAACTCTGTTTTTTCGATAAAAAAAGGTTTTCTTATGATATTTTTACCTAACTTTTAGGCTTTAATTTGATTATTTCGCCAAATTTTCTCCAACTATAAATAATCGAAAATCACCAAATTGGCTAAAAATAGTTCTATTTGTTTTTTTTACAAGATATTACTAAGCAGAGTTGAAAATAACAACTTATTTTTTCGAATGATTCTTCAGCTAAAAACACAATTATTTTGCAAAATTTTGTCAAAAACAAGCCACAAATTCAACAAAATAGCCCAAAATGCGACGTTTTTTGTCTTTTTGAGAGATAAAAACATAAAAGTTTGAAACATTGCATTGAAACAGGCTAAAAAATGACAAAATTAAATCGAAATTGACATCATTTTTTAGCTTGTTCGCCCGATTTATTTCGTACTTTTTTTTATTTGCAAAATCTTGTCCAAACACGCTTAAAAATCACAAAAAACGATTGATATTGATGTTAGTTTGTTTGTCTCACTCGATTTATTAACTGGTTTTCTGGGCAAAATAAAACGAGAAAACACAAAATTTGTCCGAAAACGCTTTTAAGCACGTTTTTGTCCTAAAATCTCAGTTTTTTTGCTAGATTTTGCTAAAACAAACTAAATAATCAGAAATTAAGTCTAAAATTGTATTTTTCGAGCGTTTTAGCACGTTTTTCCAGCTAAAAATGCAAAAACAAACCGAAAAATCACAGAATTAGGTCGAAAAGCATGTCATTTTTGCTTATTTACAAAAGTTTAAGCAGATTTTTAAGCTGAAAACTGCGTTTTTTCGCGAAATTTGTCAAAATTTTCAACTCGGATCTGGTGAATTTTATGTTTTAGATCTGTCACGACTGTTCCTTTGATGCACATTAATGTGAAAACGAGTTATATCTTATCATTGTTATCTCAAATACGTGTCATGTTGGTGTTTCCAGCCGACCCCGAAGTCGCCAAAAAGGCCCTAATTGCAAGTGTCAAAGAGCCTCCAACATTCGCCGAACAGGTACAACTTTTACAAAACAAATTACAAATTGGTAAAGAAGAAATGGAGCAAAATCGTAACATTATTTACGACGATTTGAATCTAGCCCTCTCACAGACTTACAATTCCTATGATATTTGTTTTTTTGGGTCGAGTATCACCGGTTTGGACGTCCAAGGGAGCGATTTGGACGTCTATATTGATAATGTGAGACCAGTGATGAAGCCCGAAGTGGCTGTTTTGAAAACAATACGATTTTTGATTTTCAAAGTTCGCAAATTTTGCGATGTTTTACTCATTTCAGGGGCAAAAACTCCGATTATTAAATGTATACATACAAAAACCCAGATTTGTTGCGATATTAACGTTAAAAATAAGTTATCAGTGAGGAATAGTGAACTAATTAAGTATTATTTGACACTTGATGAGAAAATTAAACCGTTGATGATTTTTGTAAAATTTTGGGCCGATTTTTACGATTTGAAAAAAGTGAATTTCTTCTCAAGTTATGCCCTTTACATGATGGTGATTTATTATTTGCAACAAACACCATACAATGTCCCCACTGTACTCACATTACAACGAAATGCCCCACCTGAAATCGTTGATGGTTGGAATTGTGGTTTTGACGAGATTGATTTCACAAGTCCGGCTCTGGAAAATGCAACAATTCTTGATCTAGTCGTCGGGTTTTTTCGATTCTATGGACATTTTGACTACATTTCGAATGTGATTACACCGTTTTATGGGGGAATTATTGACAAAGCTTCGTTTTTGAAGCCTTATGATTTGCCACGGTGTTATCACACTTATATGAGTCAAAGTGTGTCACTTACTGTCAATTCGGGGATTTGTATTCAGGATCCTTTTGAACATTCAAGAAACGTTTCGGCATCTGTGCCTCTTCAATGTATTGGAAGATTTACAATGTTGTGTCGAACAGCTGAAAAATTGATAGAAAGTGATACCGAAAAAGAACTATTATATAAATTATTGACCAGTAAAATTGTATCAGATTTTAGCTTTGAAATCACTAAAAATTGCGAGAAAAGTGACCAAGAATGGATTAATCTAGTCCAAGAAGTGACACTGAAACTCCTGAGTCGAGTTTTGAATCTGAAAGTGACTGAAATAACAAATGAAACAAATGTCACTTATAATGCCACTGGTCAACAAAATATCTGGGATAATAGAATCAATATTTACAAGAATTTGACACAATTACCACCAAATACCACCGAAATTGATAAAGAAATTGCAGTCACTGAATGCATTTTGAAATATTTTCCACAAAATCTAAATATATCTCTGAGTCTGACTTTGACATTCAAGGAAAATCCACAAAGAGTCGATGTTTCGATCAAACAATTGCGTAAATGTAAACACTTTTTTCATGTTATTCACTACATCAAAGTCAAGCTTGTGAAATTCATCAATAGTGGGCCTGAAACTCTTGAAGCCGGTCCTGGTAAGTGGTCACTAAATTAGTAACAGGACACGATCTTGACAAATCGCGTCCTCGATTTAATAAACTCAATTTTGTTTATAATTTTTTGTAGAAGCAGTGATGGTGTTAAATGAGGAGACAAGTGAGCCAATTAATAGTATTTCTCCTGAAAAACAGGTTGATAAAATTGAAGAAAATCAAGAAGGTGTTGATGATGAAACGTCAAAATCTGTTGTTGTTGATGAAGAAGAAGAAGAAGACGTCCCAGCGGATTTTTTCGACGATTTTTCCAATCAGGATTTTATGGATGGTTTAGATATAGTCGATGCATGGGATGAAGGGTCAAAACCGGTAACAACAGTCTCACCATCTAGTGAAAAAATCGATCGAAAACATTCACCGATTCGCTTCAGTTCTGAACGTAAATCATCGGAAAAACGTAAAAAACGTTCACGTTCACGTACACCAATTCGACGTTATAAACGTTCCCGATCACGTGATAGGATACGTGAACGTCGCGATCCTGAAAAAACCAAAAGAGACATCAATCGAGACAAGATCAAGTGTGCAAGAGATCGTGAATTGAAAATAGTTAGTGATAAATTGAAAATTGTTGAAACTGGTTTAGTACCACCTGGAACTGAAATGGACGTTGATCTTGGTACAATTCTTCCATCACGACGTCGTCGTTCAAACACCGGAAGTAAACCAAAGTATAGTAGACGGAGTTCAAGTCGTGAATTATTGCGTAAACGTTCACGAAGTCCGGTGGTGTATAAATCCCGGAATCGAATCCGGAGTATAGAATCCGAACGTGAGCATTGGATTCGTTCTTCACGTAAACGAAGTAGATCACGTTCGAGGGATTCCCCGCGAAAGAAACGCGAAGAAGCAAAGAAGAAATCATTTTTGGAAGAAATTCGTGATAAACTTAATGAAACCACTCGTCCATCTGTGGTTCCTCTTCCATCAGTACAATACAATATGGGATATTCGAATACAGTGGTTCCAGTTCCTGCACCAGTTCCACCTCCAACGCAATATTTTCCACCACAACAATACGATCAAAGTTTTTTTATCGGTGATACGTTTCAAATGAATCAATCACAAAATTTTAATATGATGGGAAATACAACAGGTAATGTAGTTACGGTGCCACAAAGACAAATCGGACAACCTGGAGTAATAATTGGGACACCTACACCACCTCCACCACCAATTATTGACAGTGGCAATAAAAAAACAACAACAGATGATATTGATAAAGTAATTCTTGGTTTAGGTTTAACATTAATGGTTGTTTTTAATTGAGTTTGTTTTTTTCTAGCTTTTTGCCGATAAGAAGATTTCCCTTTCGGATTTTTTGACTATTACAGCGAAATGTGAAGGTGCGATAATTAATGTAACTATCTCTGTTCATGGCATAATAAGAGTTATTTGATACGCCACTGGTCTTTAACATTGTTACTATGACAACATATATTTATTACCATAGTTACATAAATGTTTCCATAGCAACTATACGAATTGACGCACATGGGCGACTCGTCTAGGACGAGAATACTAAGTGGTCTCTTATTAGTAGCAATGAACAAGTGATAGGTTTGATCGTGTTGTAATTATGTCTCACTAATGAAATTAATTAATTTAGTTCAATCGTCAAATCCTGATCATCTTCAGAAAAAAATCAAGGGTAAGTTGTTGGTTGTTTATATTGATTGTTGTATTGTTGGCAAGTGAAGTTGCAAAAAAAAAGTACAATGTGTGGTGCTTGCAGTAATATCGCGATGTCAAGACGCAATCAAGTTGATGAGCGACGATCGTAAATTTACTGGTCGATTATTGGTCAAGTCATCATCATTGGAACAAAAGAATAAAAACGATGTAAAGTATCAATCACCGTTACGAAGAATTCCAGTTGTTCGTTTTCAATTTACAACACCATCAAAAACAACAGAAGAAATTGATAGTTTTACAATTGCTATTGATAAGATATTGAAAAGTGTTGGTATTATGAAAGAATCTATTAATTTGGTAGATGAAACAATTGCTGTACCAAAATCATTAAATAGTTCATTTGCTGATGAAGAAACAACAGCCGCATTGACATTAAAAGCTACAATGTTAGGTGCGAAAAAAGAAGTGGCATGTGAAGAGTGTAAAAAACGTAAACAAAAGACATTCGTGGAAGTGGGATCACAGTGTGCGGATAATAAAGAGACTTGTACTGTAGGAATTCAAGTGATTGAAGAAGAATTAACACCGACGAAACTTGTGAAGAATGAATCGATTGCGTTTTTGACACCGGCACAATTATTGGGGAAAAATAAAGAAAGTGATAAGAAGGAGGCAACGACACCACCACTACCATCAACATTGGAGAAAGTGGAAAAGAAGAAAGAAACGGAAGTGAAGAAAAAACTACCATTGACACCAAGAGGAAGAGGAGGAGGATTTAAGAAAGGGCCACCTCGTGAACGACCTTTCTACGAAGAAGAGTTTGAATATTATGAAAGACTTGGACCTGCTTATGAAAATCCGAGAGAGAATTTCGGACATAATAGATATGGGGGAGGACCATCATCACGTTTGCCACAACAACATTTTAATGAAGAAGAAGATTGTGGAGCGCAACGGTTCCAGCGACAATATGATGAAGATGATGATTTTTATGGGAATTTCAATGATTTTAATAATCAACCGTATCGAGGGAGGCCGAGATTCGGACCTCGATACTAAATTTTGTTTTTTGTTAAATGAGAAAATCTAAACTTGTATTTTAATATAAGTCTTATGTTTCTGAAATGTTATTCAACAATAAATATCTCCATGTGTTTTGTTTGTTTTTTTTTTCGAGTGGAAGAACGCAGTCGCTCTAAATTGTGTATTGATCTCGTTGAGCTTATTTTGCGTAAAAATGCGCGAATCTGCAAAATTAACGGCCATTTAATGAGTTTTAGATTTTATTGAACTTCACCGTTTTTTTTTGAGGTTAGAAATTCGGGGATTCACGTAAAAAAATCACATTGCGATGTGAGAGTTAACAGTTATCTTTGATTAATTTATTAAAAATCAAATCTTTACTTACCTAGTTTTATGCAGTAAATAAATGGAGCAAAACTTAAATATCAATTATTTTGTCAACATTGTATAATACAGGGTGTTCCGTCTAAACCCCACATTAGAAGTATTGGGTGTTTGAATAATCATATTTATTTAAAAATTTGTACATAGCCATAATTTATTAAGTCCTCCTAAATGAAAATATTTTTAAGATGGCGTATATTTTTTACTGCGTTTTTGGATTAATCGGGTTATTTTAAGGGATTTTGTATCAGCTTTCTAGAATTTTAAAATTTCTAAACTAGAATTTTTGAAATTTGATCTTCATTTTTACAGTTCTAGAAATTTTAAAATTAAAATTTCCAATTCCTAATTCTAAAATTTGTCATTTTATCTGTTTCCAAAATTGAAAATCACTAAGAATTTTAATTTCAGGAATCTAATCTTTTGGTTTCTATTTTTATTATTATTTTTTTATTCTATTTTTATTTTATTTTTCCTCTATTCTATTTTTCTTGAAGATTGTATAAATTTTTAACTTTTCAAAACCGTAAATTTTTGATTTTTCAATTGCTTCTAACTTTATAGTTTTTTTTTTTAATTTTTAACTTTTTCGATTCTAGAATTTTTAATCTTTGGTTTTTAATTTACACATTTTTCAGCTTTCAAATTACAGAAAAAGGTGACGTTTTAGTTTTCTCTTTTTTTGTTTCACTCAATTAAAGTAAAACACGCAAACGAAACAATCAAAAATCGCGTTTTTTAGACATTTTGTGTTTCTATTTTGTTAGTTTTTTTTTCTAGTTTTCTAACTCTCAAAATTTCTAGAACAAACAATCTTCAAGCATGAAAATAGAATAAGAAAAGAAAATGAGAATAGAGTAGAATGAGAATAGAAACAAATCCAGTTTCCAAAACATTAGAATCTTAAAAAACTTAAAAAAATTCTTACTGATTGTCAATTTGATTTTTTTTTATTTTGATAAGAAAGATAAAATCACAAATTTTAAAACAATTGATATTTCTAGTTTTAAAAATTCTAGAACTGCAGGAATGGGGGTAGAAATAAAAATCAAACTTCTAAAATTCCAATATTTTTATTTTGAAATCTTGAACTTTAGGAACACTGAATTGAGAATAATAATAGAAATAATAGACATTTTATATTTTTTGTTTCTATTTTGTTAGTCTTTTTTATTTTTTTCTAGTTCCCTAACTTGAAAAAATGAAAAATTTTAACCTTCGTTTTCTAATTTTCACATTTTTCTGCTTTTAAATTACAAAAAATTTCTGAGCGGTGTTGCAGTTTTCATTTTTTCCTGTTTCACTAAATAAAAACAATGAAATACGCAAATTTTTAGATTAATACCATCGGCGAAACTTAAATAAGGTTTTTTTCTAGAAATTTTCAAATTAAATCACTGAATTTTTCAATTTTTTAGTTCTTAATTTCAATTGAGATTTTTAGAATCTTTTTTAACCTCTGCGATTCCAGAATTTTATTAAAAGTTAGTTTATTTAAAGGTTTTGACTTTTGATTTTTGCTTATTTTATTCAAAATTTCCAAATAAATCTAGAATTCTAGAAATTTGATTTTGATTCTTACAGTTCTAGAAATTTTAAAATTAAAATTAGGGACTGGTAATACAGATCGATGCAGAATTAAATTCTCTTCTATTTAGTATTTCATTTGGAAAAATTGAGTTGTGGCTATTTGAATTATTACAAAAGTAACCTTAAAATTTCATGGTTTGTAAATTTTTTTTTCAAAATTTGGAAACACTGGAAGAAAGATCTAAACTTTCTCTTTGAAACGCCAAAAAACGAATTCAAAATTTTTAAAAATGGCAGACTTACCGATTTTTAAAGTGTAAGGTGCAGATCCAAAAATTTTTGAAAAACTTGAAGTATTTCAAAAACGGCTAAATTTAGTCAATAACCCGATTAATTCAAAAACGCAGTAAAAAATATAGCTTCCCATTTAAAATAAGAAAGTTGAGACCGACTTCCGGTATAAGCGGAAGTGCCGCCATCTTGAAAATATTTTCATTTAGGAGGACTTAATGGATTATGACTATGTACCAATTTTCAAATAAATACGATTATTCCAGCTCCCAATACTTCTAATGTGGGGTTTAGACGGAACATCCTGTATAGTATGACATGAATGAATTAATTAATAAGAGAAAAAAATAGGCTGAATTGAAAAAAGGTAAGTAATAAATTTAATTTTTCAGTTTGAAAATATATAAATTTTGATTACCTACAATAAAGTTTTTACAAGAAATTGTCTTTTTATTGTGAAGCCCCCCCTTTTCCTACACCACTGGAGTGCAAATGGCCACTATAAAAATTGATGTAAATAACGTAAAAAGCATGAATTTAGTGAAACAATAACAGTAAATAAGAATTTAATATTTGCACTAAAAATTAAAAAAAAAAGTGTAAGGTGGCGCCCCCATGTGGGCTTTCCTTTCCCTCGTCTAAAACCCCGCCGATTCGTCGTGTGTGATCGTGAATGATCGTGTCGACGATCGGACATGTAGCTGTCAGTGCCTGCGCCCAAAAACAGTTGCCATGTTGCTTGTTGTGTAGGGTGTGCTTGTGATAAAAATCGGCCAAGTTCCCCCATTAGCAGCGTTTGTGTGGTAGTGTGGTGTCCCTAGATCGGTGATCCCCCCGATTTGTGCAGTGTGTGTGTGCCCCCTTGGTGTTCGAAGTGGTGGAAACAAGTGGTGGTGTGTCGGCGTGCTTCGCACGCACATTTGTTGTTATTTGTGATGGGGGCCCGCCGCTGAGGCGCCCTCGCTCCGGCCTGGCCTTGGAGCGAGGTTACTGGCCCCGAGCCACGCGGGATTGTTTACCATGTGCTAGAGGAGGTGGTGTCGCGAGTGGTGCCATTATGCTGAGCCCCGATTGCTGACACAACAACAACAACACAAGAGGGCTCTTCCTACGTTGATGGGATCGAGGGAGCCCATGGCGTGGCGCAAGCACGACCATCTCATGCTCATGGACAAAAACAAACCCAAAAGTGAGTTAAATTACATCTTTTTTCTACAAGATATACAAGGTTTTATGACGTCATCGGCGTGCGTTAGGACAGTGGCGGCGATGGCGTCCACAACACTCACTATTTCACAACATTGGTGAGGTTATGTTGACATTTATACCGACATTCAACAACAAAGAATATTACCATGGTAACAAAACAACAAATTTGACAATTTTCACAACAATTTATCTAGGATTTTGTGATAATCAAAAATAAAAATAACAATTTTAAGTGGCTCATGGCTCAATCAACAATTTAAACAAAATAACATACTTTTACCAAAAAATAACTTATGATTTCGAAGATTTTGTCATATTTAAATTTCCCGCTCCCATTTTACAATTAAAAATCTAGTTTCAGTGCAATCGACGAATTTTCAAATTTTGTTTGAGTCGGTAACAAGAAATTACCACCTAGGATTTGAAATTTTAGGAAAATTACGTTTTTCATGTTGTTTGTAACTAGAATTTTCAGAAGTAATTTTGTATGAGGTTTTATGTCAACCTGTCAATTAAATCATCCATACAAACTGACAGGTGACTTAACCTAAATTTTGACACTAATTACGACAACCTATTCACAAATATCCCTAAATCCTAGGAAGTAATTTCTTGTTGATACGACAATTGGTAAAAAGGTGCACATATGAGTTGATTCATACTTGTAATTGCTATAGAAACGAACAAGTATGTTTGTATCTATGGTAATAAAAATGATAAAAAGAAAAGTCGTCATAGTAACAATAGAAAATTTTGTCCAGTGGCGGGTAAACATTTCAAAAATGTTTTTGTTTTATTTTTTGTTCAAAAATTCGATTGTACTATAGACGACTTTCCGCACAAAATTTTCATTTATATAGTTTGAGAAAATAATTAAATTGTTATAGAAATTTATTTATATTTACAAAATGTGTTTGTTTGATTTGTTAATGTATTTATGTTTTGTAACATTAGCGTATGTACTCCGTAACAATATATAAATAAATAAATTTCTGTTCCTGTTTACAATAAAAAAAGTAGTTGGCTTTTGATATAAAATCCGACATTTTTATCTTCAATATGGGTAGTAATAAATTGCGAAATTAAAAAAAGAACATATAATTAAATTCAGACCCTCACGTTTCCAAGAAATCTCTTATAATTAAACTGTTTTTTTTTTCGTTTAAATTATTATCAATGTTATCGCATTGATAATATTTTTGTTGCCTAGGTATCAAGAAATTGTCACATTGGTTTTCAATATAATTCAATAAAACTCTAAAATATTACATTTATTCGTTTGTTGTTATCATAAATAAATAAAATTTCATCATCTCGGATATAAGTCGTAAATTGTTATTGTCGAGTACACTTCCTTGTCATTAATTTAATTAATTAATTTATAATCCAACGTCGAGTTTTATTAAAATTAGAAAATATAAAATATGAAACTTTGTTCGAAATGTAAATAATCTCCGAAATTAGCAAAAACAACATTGTTTTGACTATAAAACTGAAGCTTGACATCAAAGTTGGTCATGAAAATTGACAATTTGTCGATTAAAGTTGTGTAATTATTTATTTAATAATAATTTTTCAATGTGCCTAAAAAAATTTTTTTGTGAACATTTAGTAACAATCAAAGCATGCTTTCTATAAATACCTGGCGCTTTGTCTCGCCAGGCAGACGAACTGGAAATAGACAGTAGCGCGGCCGCATTGCTAGGAAGTCATCTAACCAAAGCTTTCAGGCTATTTTTTACTCTTAAGTTATTTAATTGTTAATTTGGCAACCGGAAATATCGTTTACCCGCCACTGATTCCCTCTTGTTACTATGACGATTTATTTTGTAGCTTTTTATTACCATAGTTACAAATTGTATTTATTTCTCGTATCTTAGCAACATGATGATGAATCCTGTAGAGTGAATATATTGTAATCATTTGTTTCGTAACGAATTATCGAAAAGGAAGTGTTAGAAAATAGTGCTTTTTCTATTTCTGTTTTTGACACTCTAGCATAAACTGTGCTTCTAGTTTATTTTTAATTTTTATTAATAGTCATAGAGGAAATACTTGTGTGAAGGGGTATTTGGGTTCAAGAATTTTAATTTTTGTTACATCATAATCGCCAAAAATGTTATTTTTGTTTGAGTTGCTATAGAAATGTGTGCCATAGTAACAATAGAAAATTTAGTTCAGTGGCGGATTTAATTTTTCAATTCTTTTTTTTTTGTATTATTTAAGCGAAACAAGAAAATTGGCTTTTATTGTAACATTTTTTTTAGTTTCCTTTTTAATTTGGCTTTTAAATTAGATTATTTAATCGTTTGATAAAGTTTTTTAATTTTTTTCGACAGGTTACCCCTTATAGATGTAAAGTAAAAGTGTTTTGTGTTTCTTGAAGAAGTAGGTGCTGAGTCATTTTGTTATGTCACATGTTACGCCATCATCGACGTGGCCAACTGTGTTTCTGATGCAATAACATTTACAATGTATACAAGCTAAGAATAATTATTTATTTCTTTTCTTTTTTTTTTTTTCTATAAATTGGGATCAGGTGGTTGATGATGTTGATCATTGTGTCCGAAACGTCGGAACGGTTCCGCCCCACCTGCAAGGTGCCTCCGTTCCAGCCGGACTCCCTTTTTCTCCTCCTCCTCCTCCTCCCGTCTCTTGATCGTGGTCAAGGGGGTGATGAGAAGGATGGGGGGGGGGAGCGAAATGTGGAGGCATATTGATCTGCGCTGCGCACTCTAAAATGCCACCTCGCAAATACGATGTTCAACTTGAAATATTAGAAAATAAACTTGAAGGATGGTATTTTTTTTCGTAATGTTGGCACTAATTGTTATATAATGTGTGGTTTTCTAACCTATCAAATTTAATTTTAGAATACCAATCGTAATAAAATTCCCTAAATGTATTTTTCTGGGGTTTTCACGTAACAATTTAATAAACTTAATTTTTTCTTTAATTAAAATTGTGTTGGTACTCTTCAAGACCCATGAAAGTTTCAAATAATCCTTACACAAGAGGGGTGTTTTTTTTTGTCACCCTTGCGCATAATCGAGTGTTCACTGGCGTTATTTACACAATTCGCAATTTCGCCCTCAAGTCGCGAGAAATAGAAAATGTAAAATAAAAACTTCCATCCTAGACTTGAAAATTTTACAAACACTCGAGTCACGTTTTTCTTTTTCTGTGAAAATAACAAGAGATTCGTATCTCGGCGATGGACTCTTCTCGTTGCTAATTTATTAATTATTCACAAGGATCGACGAAGTTTTTTTTTTATTTTTAGTGGCGCAAAGTGAGATAAAAAAAAATTGTTTACCCGCCACTGGTTTTGAAATTTCTATTATTACTATGACGACGAATTTGGTTTTTTTTTTTGATACCATAGTTACAATACATTTCTATAACAACCGTACTTGGATTTGTTTTTTGGGCGACTCGTCAAGGTTGGGGAAAAAGGGTTTTGTTTTTATTTCCGGACATAATGCGAAAGGAAAACAGGAGGTGCATGCGCAATAATGCATTGAAACGTGATAGGAATTGCATTGTGATTAATTCTTGAAAAAAAAATTTGTCTCTCAAATGCGGAAGAAGTCGTGTGAAGGAAATTTCACGTCGCATCTTCATGCACACACGTGAAGACAACGACGCCATGTTATCTATCAAGGTCATTGTATTCGCAATGTTTGTAAACATAAACGTTTGGTTTCGACGCAATTGAGATCGATGTTGTTTTTTTTTTGTAATAATGACGTGGATTTTCTCCACCTGCAAAACGAGAATTTTGAGAACCTTGAACAATCGAAATAAATTTTTTATCGAGTGTAGCGACTTTTTATTTAATACAGGGTGATCCAGGGGTGCGTGCAAGCTCTATAACTTTTTTTTCTTTTTTTAACCTCTAATTTTTGTTACATTTTTACATTCGCCACTAAATTGTCTATATAACGCACCTAGTTTGTTAAAATTATTTATAATAATGTAACCCATAGAAAAATTCATAACTTAAGAACGATTCAAAATAACTTAAGCAACTTTTTTTCAGTCGATTCTTCAAATTTTAAAGCATCTTTTGAGGTAAAGTCGAACTCTGAGTCGATGTTGCATCGCCTACTACGATTTTTAAAAAATGGCAATAACTCGACTTTTTTAATACAACACCCTATATTTTATTGCATCATTGGATGGCATTTTTTATGAGCTTTTTATTGTAGGGTCTATTTTGTAAAATTTAAAATACCAAAATAAATAAATAGAATTATAACTGGTACATTTTTGTAGCTTTTGTATTAGAAATAAATAAACACAAATAGAAAAAAATACAAAACATTTTAAGAAATCTACAAAAAAAATTAAAAGCACTTCTTTTTAGCCTTTCTTTTTAATTTCAAATTACTCAAATATCTCTATAAATTGGCGAAAAACTTAAAAATCGTCAAAATTTTCAGAAATTTCTATCATATCTCGTGAAATTTAAATCCGTGTCCATAAAAAGTGTGTCAAAGTAAAAATTTATTCTAATTAACCGATTTTTACCTCATTATAAATATTTGGAAATACTTTGAATTTACCATCAGAATTCCGTAAAAATAAATATCAACAAATTGCAAATTGTCAAGAATTTGGAAAAAAAAACTGTTAAAAACCTTAAATTTTCTATGAAAATAAGTGTAAATTCAATTCAATCTGCAGTTTTTCGAGAAAAATTGGAAATATTTGATGAAATTTTATAAAAACTTCAAGACATTTTCGATAATTTCAAATCCAACCAATGGAAATACTATTTATGTGAAAAAAGTTATCTATTTCAGTGTTGAAACCTTCGTATTGTAAAATATTTTTGTATTTTTTCTTTCCCAAGTTTCAAAACACGAAGAAAAGAGGAATTTTTATAAAAAGTTTTTGACAAATCTTTCTTGGATTACTTTAATACTTTATAAATCTTCAGAAACTTTTAGAATCCCCAAAAGTCCGTAAAAATTACCCTTTAGTGCAAGCAAGTCGTGAAATATTCTAAAAAAATCCACAAAAAATCATAAGCCTTAGATATTTCCATTATTGAATCCGTGAAAATTTCCACAATTTTTAAGAATCCCAAAAAAATTCTCATAATTAACCAATTTTTTTTTACCATTTTAAACGTAAAATCGGACAACTTTAATTCCTTATAAATCCCCGAAAATTCCTAGAACTCACCAGAATTCCGTAAAAATATCAAAYTGACAAAAATTTATAAAACATTTTACAAGAAAAAGAATTATTTGATAATAATTTATGAAATTCTATGAAAAAATGTTATGTATGTCGATATTGGAACTTTCATATTGTAAATTGTTTTGCCTTTTTGTTTTTCTTCAATTTTTACAATCCTTTTGTGAAATTTTAATTAAATTGAGTCTTTTTTTGTTATTAATTTAAATCCGTGTCTATAAAAAATGTGTCAAAGCAAACATTTATTCTAATTAACCGATTTTTACATCAGGACTATTTGAGTTTATTACAAATACCTGGAAATACTTTGAATTTACCAAAATTCCTTAAAAATAAATATCAACAAGGTAGGAATTGTCAAAAATTTGTTTTAAAAATACTGTTAAAAAATCTTAAATTTTCTGTGAAAATTCAATTCAATCTGCAGTTTTTCGAGAAAAATTTGAATTATTTGATAATTACATGAAAATTCTTAAAAATGTAGTTTTACAAGAAATTCTCGATAATTCTAACTCCAACCAATGGAAAAATTATTTTAATTAAACTCAGTCTCTTTTTGTTAAACTTAGCTTAAAAATCTAACTTTGTTAAATTTTACGATTATTACAAGAATGATAACAATTTTTAGGAACATGCATTAACTTGAATTGTTTAAGTTTATTTAAGAAACAGGAATTTAACTTGGTTGTGTATTTTATTTTGGGACAACTTGTATTAAATAAAAATATTTTTGAAATGTGTTTCATTATAGGACCTACCACAAAAAAAAATCAAGTTGCTAGCTTAGATAGAAAAGAAGTTCTAGAGCTTGCACACACTCGTGGGTCACCCTGTATAAAGGAAGAAAGTTTTGACAACAGATAAAGTTTATAAGTTTTTTAATAAACATTTTTGTACATTTACAAAATGCATAAACATATCTTTTCTAAAACAAATTAAAGAATCTCAAAAGTTTAAACATTTATTAATTTCTTTAATTTTTGTCAAAGTCAAAAAAAGTGTGAGGTTTACAAAAAAAAATTGCACAGCAACAATTCGTCTAAAAAAAAATTGTTAATATGTTTATCTCGTAAGTATAAACAATTAATTAATAATCAATAGCATTTTTATAGTCATTGCACACTTTTAAATTTATTTGCCAAAAAAATTAATAAAATCGTTTCCAGACTTTTGGACCACTCTGTATGCAAAAATTCAGTACATACATGACGCATTATGAATGAAAGTTGTCTTAAAAAAATGAATTAAAAGGAGAAAAAAAAACAGGTGGTACATTAGGTGTGTATAATTGTGAAATTATGTTGGTAGGTGTGTAATATTGCGACCCACACTACTTGAAACGGAGGCGGCGTCGCATGACACCATTTTCAAATTCAATTAATTGTCAATTTTTCTTCAGTTGGTAATAATAATAATAATAATAATGTGAGAAAAGCGGATGGCCGCATTGTCCATAAATGACCGTCGGTTGTTGCATTCTCGTCGTTCCATGGCGGTTCTTCACCTCGCTGGACTCGTCTGCTCTCCTCTTTTATACTTGTTGCTATATTCATACACTACTTCCGAGAGAGAGAGAGAGAGAGATTCCCTTCCAATAACAACAATAAATACAGTGGCGTACGATTTTTTTTTTTAAATTCAGAGGTTGTTTAACTCGATAATTGGCAAGTAAACAAAACGTTTTAATTAGTTTGATTCAGCTTAGCAACAGACACATCAACCTTGTGCACGGTTGCCGTCGTGTAGGTAGAGGTACACGATGACGATTATATAATTGCACCTGTTTTTAAAATTCACATTGTACCGTTTTTCAGTAAAAGTCGCGCAAGTTGTTGGTACAAATAAATGTTCGAATAATTTTTAAGACGTAGGTTAGAGCCGAACAAAGTCCGTGATATTTACGCAGGAGGTGGCGTTGGTTTTTTTTTTTACAACAAGTGAATAGCAACAAATAAATACAACATTGATAATTCTGAAAAAAAAACTCAAAGGTGCTCACATTAATTATTGTTGAGCAATAATCACAATAAAAATTTAATTATTCTTGAAATCTCATTTTCATGGGAATAAATATTGTTACCATGACGGTTAATATTAATAGGGTAAGTTCGGGAGAGGTGCACCACATTTTGAAAAATCTGGAAATACAAGGGTTCTAAGTTTTAAACTTTATCTATCTGCTAGTTTATCTCTCCTAAGAAATCGCCCCCTACAATTTTTAACGAGTTTTACGGAAAAACTATAGAAAATTAAAAAATCGAAGTGAAAAGCTTGTTTTTAGATTCAAATTTTGTAAATGTGAATTAATAATTAAAAAAAAAACTTTTAAAATACCAAAATAAATAAATAGAATTATAACATGCACATTTTTGTAGCTTTTGTATTAGAAATAAATAAACACAAATAGAAAAAAGAAATCTCTAAAAATTTTCAAAAACACATCTCAAACCTTTTTTTTTAATTTCAAATTAGTCAAATATCTCCATAAATTGGGAAAATTAACCGATTTTTACATCAGGACTAAGTAGTCCTTGAGTTTATTATAAATACTTGGCAATACTTTGAATTCAAAAGAATTCAAAAATAAATACCAACAAATTGCAAATTGCCAAGAATTTTGGAAAAAAAAACTGTTAAAAAAAACCTTAAATTTTCCTTGAAAATAAGTGTAAATTCAATTCAGTCTGCAGTTTTTAGAGAAAAATTGAAATTATTTGATGAAATAATTTTAAATCCAACCAATGGAAATACTATTTATTTGAAAAAAAGTTATCTATTTCAGTGTTGAAACCTTCGTATTTTTGAATTATTTTCTTTCCCAATTTTCAAAACACGAAAAAAAGAGGAATTTTTATTAAAAATCTGACGGAATTAATTTAAAGTACTCAGGTTTAACCAATTTTTTCACTATTTTAAAAGCAAAGTTTTTGACAAATTTTTGTTGAATTACTTTAATACTTTATAAATCTCCAGAAATCTTTAGAATCTTCAAAAGTTCCTAAAATTACCCTTTGGTGCAAGCAAGTCGTGAAATATTCTAAAAAATCCACAAAAAATCACAATCGTTAGATATTTTTATTATTGAATCCGTGAAAATTTCCACAATGATTTAGAATCCTAAAAAAATTCTCATAATTAACCAATTTTTTTACCATTTTAAACGTAAAATCGGACAACTTTAATTCCTTATAAATCCCCGAAAATTCCTAGAACTCACCAGAATTCCGTAAAAATATCA
>NW_025400985.1:134990-139076 GCF_015345945.1 Tribolium madens
TACATGAAAATTTTTAAAAATGTAGATTTACAGAAAATTCTCGATAATTCTAAATCCAACCAATGGAAAAATTATTTAAAAAAAGTTATCTATTTCAAACACGAAAAAAAAAGGGAATTTTTATAAAAAATCTTACGAAATCCAACTTAAAATATTCAAGTTTAACCAATTTTTCACCATTTTAAAAACAAAGTTTTGGACAAATCTTTCTCAGGATTGGATTACTTAAGTCCTTAAAAATTACTCTAAAGTGCAAGCAAGTCACGATATATTCTAAAAAATCCACAAAAAATCATAATTCTTAGATTTTTTTATTGCATCCGTGAAATTTTTTTTTTTTGGTATTTATTGTATTTGTATACAGGATGAATATAAAGTATAGAACTAAACGATTTCTGCTTAATTTATTTTTTGATGAATGATAAAGTACTATAAAAATGTGTTACTTTAATTTATATTAATTATTGTTTTCTGGAGGCAAAAAAAAATCGTTTGGTTTCATACTTTATTATTCACGCTGTATAATACAGGGTGATTCAAAAATGTCAGACTATCTCTTGGGTGCGTGAATTTAGGTTAGCGGATAATGGTGGAAACAAAAAACTAAAATGGCTACATACTTGTTTTTATCGAAAAAAAAAAGCTTGAAACAAATTTATTTTTATGCTTAGCTGAAAGTCTTCTACCACCATTCGCGAGTTGGTCCCACATTTTTGAATCACCCTGTATGTACTTTATTAATTTATTATTGAGTGGGTGTACGACTTTTTGAACGGTTTTTGTCTTAAAACAAAAATAATTTAAACTTGATTTTTTTGTTTATTAAAGTCAATACGTCGTCTTTTGCTTACCAAGGCTGCAATATTTTAAACATTTTACCCTTCTTTTTTTATTAAATAAATAAAAGTATGTTTTTTGAAGCTATATTTTATTTTTTATTAATTTCAGAAAGAATGTCAAAAATTTATGTCATTATCGTAAAAAATTAAATATGTTTTTTTTTTCCTGAAAAAATGTATACAAGGGGTGAACAAAAAATATGGAACCAAGTTTTTTAATCACTTGGTTTAGTTATAACTGATATAAATTTTAACCAGTTGTTTTAACAAATTCGTTCGTGTTTGATTAAACATTTTACCCTTCTTTTTTATTAAATAAATAAAAGTATGTTTTTTGAAGCTATATTTTATTTTTTTTTTAAATTCTAGAAAGAATGTCAATAATTTGTCACTATCGTAAAAAATTGAATATAATAATTTTTTTCTGAAAAAAATATACAGGGGGTGAACAAAAAATAGGGAACTAAGCGTTTTTATTATTTTTTATACTTTGTTTAGTTATAACTCATAATTTTTAACCAGTCGTTTCACCAAATTGATTGTTTTTATTATTTACTCAATTTTCCGGTAAAAACCCTCCCGTTGTCGTAAGCTAATAGTCATTGACATCACAGTGGTTTTTCGAGCGTATCAAATGATGATTCATAATCTCGACAACACAATGACTTGCAACAATAATAAGAAATATACACGTGTCGTCATATGAGAGTACGTTCAAATTGATGAAACCGTCTGCTATTTATATATTTTTAAGTGCACGAAAGTGGGTCAATGTTTTCGCTTAATTAGCAACAAGATAAAAATAAAAAAAACAGGTAAAAATATTACGAATTTTAGAGCGCGTTGATTTCGTTGTTCGCTCATCGTCGAATTGATTTTCGAACAAGGCGACGTGATTTATGTGTCACGAAGTTGGTGGGAAATCTGCGAGAGGCTGTGCGGCGGCGGCGGCGGCGGTGGCGGTGTTTCGATCGATAACGGCGTCGTGTTGTTGCAGCCGGCGGTTTGTTTGGGTAGGTCAAAAACTATTTTAGATGAGGGGGTGGTGGGGGGGTGGTTCTCTGATCTAAATCCCGATTTGACCTAATCAAAGTTTTATTTTTTAATTATTAACAGGTGGCGCTTTTATGGCTAAATAAACAAAAATATCAATTAAATAATAATTTCTGACCCAATGATAGTTTTTGCAGGGGTCAGCTATTTATATTAAACATCAAAGTGTGCGGCTTTTTACCGGCATTTGTTTTTGTTGATTTTTCAAAAAAAAATTTTTTCGTGCAGAGGATTCTTGATTACTGGTCGAGCAACAGGGATTATGACGTAATAGGGGATGCAATATACAGTTAATTCGCTTATATGCAGTTTCCCGAGTTTGCTGTTAAATGGTTTTCCCGAGACTATTTTTTTTTATTTATATAATAATACCCGCCACTGGTTCAAATTTTTCTTGTTGTTATCTTGACAACTTACTTCTGTTGCTATAGTTTTATTCATACTTTTGTATATTTCTATAGCAACTATATGAATTTAATGCCATGTACGACTCGTCTAGGATCGAGAAAAGGGATTAATAATAAATTAATAATTTTTTTTTATTAAATATTCAATTATATCAGAAAACAGTAGCTGCCGGCACGCGTGGTCGTTTCATAATTATTTTGTGTGATCTTTTTAGGATGTGGGTGGATGTTTTTCCGTGATTTATACCACCTACACGTCTTGTAAGGGATGTGTAAAAGTTTTAAATAGAATGATTTAAGAAACATAATTATTGTGAATTTGGAAGAGGAGTTGTGTAAGACGTTTTGTCAAATTATTATTTATAATTTCATTTATGTGGATGGAAAAAATAATGCAGGGTGTCCCAGTGAGTTGAAAAGTCCATTAGTGACCTTTAAATGTTAAAATAAAAAAAAAAATTATATAAGACTGAGTTACAATACAAACTTGTGTTTTTTCAAATGAAACACCATATGTTTCTAAGCGTTTTTGGATTTAGATTTTTATGACAATGTGTTTGAGCTAAACTTTTATTGGTCGATTTCGCTTAGTTTTAAAAATACGACGGTTTTTTTGACGAAAACATGCACTTGTAAAATTTATTACACAAAAACTAATTAAAAATATTATCCGCCACTGGTTTCTATTTTCGTTACTATGACAAATCGCTTTGTTGCCTTAGATACTTAAAGTCTCTATAGCAACTAGACAAAACTACTCACATGTGCGACTCGTCAAGGATAGAAAAAAAGATTTTTAGAAATAAAATACAGGCACAAAATATAAAAAAATCTGTAAATCTGTCAAGATTTTATAAAAAAATTCCAAAATTAGTGACGTAAAAAAAACCTCTCAAACTCATTTTCGATATAATTTTCAAATTTTTGTTTAAAAAAAAATTCTTTGTGACAAAAAATTCGAAAAAAATAATGAATTACATAAAACCCTATTTTAAAAAATTTTGGTCTTTTTACCTCATTTTTCTTAACTAACTAACCTTAATCTTAAAAAATATTATCCGCCACTGGTTTCCATTTTCGTTACCATGACAAATTGCTTTGTTACCATAGTTAATTAATGTTTCTATAGCAACTAGACAAAACTACGCACATGTGCCACTCGTCAAGATAGAAAAAAAAGTTTTTCAGAAATAAAATACAGGCCCAAAATATAAAAAAATCTATAAATCTGTCAAAATAAGCAAAAATAGGCAATGCTCTATTTTATCAAAAAATTCCAAAATTTGTGACATAAAAAAACCTCTCAAACTCATTTTCGATATAATTTTCAAATTTTTGTTTTAAAAAAATTCTTTGTGACAAAAAATCCGAAAAAAATAATGAAGAATAGCAAAAAATGAGTTTAAAAAAACTTTGCAATTTAATACATAAAACTTTATTTTAAAAAATTTAGGTCTTTTTACCACATTTTTCTAAACTAATTAACCTTAATCTTAAAAAATATTATCCGCCACTGGTTTCCATTTTCGTTACCATGACAAATCGCTTTGTTACCATAGATAATTAATGTTTCTATAGCAACTAGACAAAACTACGCACATGTGCGACTCGTCAAGACTCGTCAGTTGCACAAGAAATGGAAGAAATAGCACTTAATAATCACATTTGTGTTAAACTGAATCCATTATTCTTTATTTTTTACAATAAAATAATTCGAATTTCAGTATTTATAACGACTTTTACAATCTCTAGATAAATCAGATATTGATAGGCATTGTTGCTACAAT
>NW_025400985.1:139189-144669 GCF_015345945.1 Tribolium madens
ACTTTTAACAAACTTTTTAATTTATTAATTTTTACAAATGCAAAACACTAAAAAATTGCTACAGCTTTACATTTTGTACTTTCTTCTTTGCAGAAGTAAAAAAAAAATGTTTTTGTGTAATACATTTTTAAAAAGTGCACGTTTTCGTTAAAAAAAGACGTCTTGTTTCTAAAATTAAGCGACATAATTTTTAATTTTACCATTTAAAAGTCACTAACGGACACCCTGTATTTGTCCAGTTTTTTTGTCGCAATTCTGCAGCAGCATCGTGGATGCATAATTCTGGCACAAGTTCTCTTAAGTTTTTCCGTAAATAAATCAAAGTTTCCAAGTGTTGCGCACCGCACTTTTTGCTTTAATTTCAAATAGGCAGACGAACTGTTGCTGAAGTGAACACCACGACCCACAAATTTATGATTTCGGATTTGATTTAATGTTTTGCATTGAGAGAGAAGAAGAAGAAGGGAATCAAAATAATATTATTATATTTTTAAGCATCCAGACACATAAATACCATCTTGGGGACTCCCCCAACTACACTTGTATATTTTTCGATAATTGCAAATTTATTTCGAGAAGGCGTGTTCCAGACGACTTGACGCCAGAAAAATTTGATCATTTCACAAAACCTACACGCCACTGGATTGTTGCTATAACAACAACATTGTTTCCATAGTTACAATATATTTCTATAGTAACGATAGTGACATGTGCGACTCGTTTAGGATGGAAATAGAGGGGGTCAAAATTTTATTTTCTCTCTCTCTCTCGGTGCGCTGACGTCAATAACACCTATTACATAATTCATGTTGTATTAATGATCCGAAATGTAAATATAGCCCTCGTATTTGTAATTTTCAGTGCCGGTATCATCGAGTGGAAGTGGGGATACTCTTCGACAACGTCATGTACCATTATATGGACGTTTGGTACCCGAAGATCAGTTGGGTATGGGTCATATGTCAAATCCACCAGCTGATATTCAAGCAATGCAAGCACGAATACCACACACTTTTAGGGACTCGTCGGCGGCACCTTTACGAAAATTGAGTGTTGACCTCATCAAGACCTATAAGCACATCAACGAGGTAAAAAATCTAGTCGTCTTAGTGTAAACACTAAGCCCACTTATTTGAGTTGCGAAACCCCATTTCGGATATTAGGGTTTTTTGGAGGTTTTACACATATTGTGAATTAGTTGTAAAAATTTTTGGAATTTAATCGTAATTTCTGGGAATTATTAAAATTATTTTCGGATTGTCTAGAATCACTATAGTTATCTGTAAATTAATGGATTTTTCGAGATAATTTATTTTAAAAATTGCGTCGAACTTTTTAAAACTATCACAAATAATTTTAAATTACAGGACTTATTTTAGAATTACGAAAATTCAGTTGGAAATACAGAAATTAATTTGGAATTGTCGGAATTAATCCCAAAACAATGAATTAATAAAATTACTGAAATTGAATTTTTTACAAACAATTAATTCCAATTACAAAAACATTTCACCAAAATTTTATTATTCCCAATTAATTCCAACTTATTTATCGTAATTCCAAAATAATTTCTGCAGTTCCAAATTAATTTCGATAGTTTTAAGCAATTCAACGTAATTTTGCAAGTAATTCCAAAAACATTCTAGTAATTCTTGAAAAATTTCTACCTCAGGACTACTTGAGTTCATTATAAATACTTGAAAATAAATATCAATAAATTGCAAATTGTCAAGAATTTGGAAAAAAACTGTCAAAAATATTAAATTTTCCGTGAAATAAGTGTAAATTCAATTCAATCTGCAGTTTTTCGTGAAAAATTGGAATTATTTGATAATTATTACATAAAATTTTATAAAAACCTCAAGAAGTTGTCGATAATTACAAATCCAACCAATGGAAATACTATTTATTTGAAAAAAAGTTATCTATTTCAGTGTTGAAACTTTTGTATTGTAAAATATTTTAGCATTTTTTTTCTTTCCCAATTTTCAAAACATGAAAAAAGAGGAATTTAAAAATTACTAAAATTGAATTTTGGTGAAATTTTTCTGAAATTACTGGAATTTTTTACAATTAGTGCAATTCTTTATGAAATTATCAGAGATAATTTCTTTTGAAAATCACGTTGAATTTTTTGGAATTAATTTGGAATTACAAGGATTATTTTAAAAGTACAAAATTACAGAAATTAAGTTGGATTACAGGAATTAATATAGAATTTAATTAATTACGATGGATTAATAGAATTGCTGGAATTACTTGTAAATTACAAAATTACGTTGAATATCTTAAAAATATCGTAATTAATTTAGAATTACGAAAATCATATGTTGGAATTAAGTTGTAATTATAGAAAATAATTTAGAATTGTATGAATTAATCCGAAAACAGTGGAATTACGATGAATCTAATATTAATTAATAGAATTATTGAAACTGAATTTCGGTGTATTTTTTTTATTTTTTTTATCGTAATTATTTGTATAAACAGATTTAAATTTCACGAGATATGATGGAATTTTCTCCAAATTTTGACGATTTTTGAGTTTTACGTACGATTTTTGCCANAGTTGTAATTATAGAAAATAATTTAGAATTGTATGAATTAATCCGAAAACAGTGGAATTACGATGAATCTAATATTAATTAATAGAATTATTGAATAAAAATCGGGGTGTATTTTTTAATTTTTACTTTGACACACTTTTTATGGACACGGATTTAAATTTCACGAGATATGATGGAAATTTCTCCAAATTTTGACGATTCGTACGATTTTTGCCAATTTATAGAGATATTTGAGTAATTTAATTAAAAAGAGAAGTATTTTTGGAGATTTCTTGGAATGTTTTGTATTTTTTTCTATTTGTGTTTAAATCTTTTGTTCATATTTCGATTTGTCAGTATTCAATATATAGGGTGTCTTCTTAATACATATTGCAAAAAATGCAACCACATAACACTAATTTGTCAAATATTAAAATCCTATAGTTCCTACAAAACCACTTTAAAACGCTTATTTTGGCAATAAATTAAACTGTTTTTTGTTTTTTTTTTTTTTGTTCAAATTGTATATAATATTTCGTAACGAACCACAATTTTAACTTTTTATAATTCTGAGAAATATTTTTCTTTCAATTTTTTGCGAATTCGAACCACAATTTTGATTGAATTGAATCAAAAATTTGTTCGAAAATCGTATAATCCCATAACGACTATTCGGAGACCTGTTACTCTGTTTATGGTTAAGGTTAATGCCTCTGTTATGGTCTCTAGTTTGTGAACAATTATAATGGCAATTACGACACGCGTCGTCAGCGACAAGGTTCACCCCAATTAATTAGAACACAATCGTGTCGAATTAAGAGGCCAATTAAATCGTACAAAAATACAGTAAAAGAAAGGAAAAAAATAAATAAATATGTAAATATTAGAAGTCGATCACGTGTGTCGACAATGTGTTGACTGTCATCGTCATTCTTCTTTGCTATAAGTTTTAGTGGGGTTGCGTGTCCTGCATCCTTGAACAGATAATAACTTGGAAAACGTATATACAGGGTGTTACGTCTAAACCCCACATTAAAAGTATTGGGAGTTCGAATAATTGTATTTATTTGAAAATTGGTACATAGCCATAATTTATTAAGTCCTCCTAAATGAAAATATTTTTAAGATGGCGTATATTTTTTACTGCGTTTTTGGATTAATCGGGTTATTTTAAGGGATTTTGTATCAGCTTTCTAGAATTTTAAAATTTCTAAACTCTAGAATTTTTGAAATTTGATCTTCATTTTTACAGTTCTAGAAATTTTAAAATTAAAATTTTCAATTCCTAATTCTAAAATTTCATTAAATTTTATTAAATTCATTAAGTTCTCATAAATGAAAATATTTTCAAGATGGTGGCACTTCCGGTTATACCGGAAGTCGGTCTCAACTTTCTTATTTTAAATGGAAAGCTATATTTTTTATTGCGTTTTTGGATTAGTCGGGTTATTTTAAGGGAGTTTTCATCAGCTTTCCCTATACCTAAATTTAGCCGTTTTTGAAATATTTGGAGTTTTTCAAAAATTTTTGGATCTGCACCTTACATTTTAAAAATCGGTAACTCTGCCATTTTTTGGTTTTGAATTCGTTTTTTTGGCGTTTGAAAGAGAAAGTTTATATATTTCTTCTGGTGTTTTCACATTTTGAAAAAAAAATTAACAAACCCTAAAATTTTAAGGTTACTTTTGTAATAATTCAAATAGCCATAATTCAATTTTTCTAAATGAAATACCCTAATTTTTATTTTACTACATGGAAGAGAATTTAATTCTGCGTCGATCTGTATTAACATTCCCTATACCTAAATGTAATAATTTGGGCAAAAAACAAATAAGAAAAAAGCATTTTTTTGTTTTTTTTTTTCTTTATTTATCTAAATTTGAGAGAAATTTGCCCAAACAACGCAAACAATTTCAAAAGTGAAATGCGTCATTTTTGTTTCTTTTTAAAAATTCAAAGCATTTTTTATATAGAAATTCACAAAATTCGAGAAATTAACTAAAACAAGGCAGAAAATTGCGAAACTAAATTTAGAAATGGGTTTTTTCTTATTTTTAGAAATCCAAACCGTTTTTTTTTAATTTTATTGAAATTGAAAAATATCGTTAAAATAACACCAAAAATTGCAAAATTAGGTGAAAAATTTGTTTTTTTTATTAAGTTTTGGAGTGTTATAAACAATTCCTAGAAAGTTTGTCAAAGCAAAAAAGAAAATTCTAAAAGTATGTCTAAAATAGCTTAATTTTAATTATTTCGACAAACTTTTAGCACTTTTCATCGAAACATTTTTTATTATTTTTTCGTTTATCATTTTTTTTCTTTTTCCCTCAATTCGTTTTGCTATTTAAGTGAATTTAAAAAAATTGCCAAAACAAACTTTGAATGCAACAGAATTAGAAAATATAAAAATTTAAAAGTAAAATTAGGTAAAACCAAAAAATTGGAGGAAATCGAAGAAAAAAAAAAGTACTCGTAAATAAACAAATGTAGAAAATAATATAATAAAAACATGCATTTTAAAAAGCTAAACTCTATTAAAAAATTGCAACCATAAAAAAAAATCAGAGTAGGTACAAAAAAAACATTTTTTTTTATTTATCGTTGATATAATAAAATTAGATAAATATTACAGATATTAAAAAAATAAAGAGAAACTAAAACAATGATCAAAATTGGTAAGAAACTAAAAAATAAATTTTGAATAAACAAACAAAATCAAGAAAATTTATTTTCTATGCACAAATGAAGTAAAAAGTAAATGGGGGAAGATTAATAAATAAATTTTGGATAGTAAAAAATTGATTAAAGTAAAAAAAATAAAGAAAATCAAGTCTAAATTAACTCAGAGCTAATAACATTTAAAAAAATAAAGTTATGGTGACTTTTTATTAAGACTGTCGAAAATCTATTACGTTTTCGTATAGTTTGCTATGG
>NW_025400985.1:146679-161611 GCF_015345945.1 Tribolium madens
TTTTTTTACCATTTTAAACGTAAAATCGGACAACTTTAATTCCTTATAAATCCCCGAAAATTCCTAGAACTCACCAGAATTCCGTAAAAATATCAAATTGACAAAAATTTATAAAACATTTTACACGAAAAAGAATTATTTGATAATCATTCATGAAATTCTATGAAAAAATGTTATGTATGTCCATATTGGAACTTTCATATTGTAAATTGTTTTGCCTTTTTGTTTTTCTTCAATTTTTACAATCCATTTGTGAAATTTTAATTAAATTGAGTCTTTTTTTGTTATTAATTTAAATCCGTAGCTATAAAAAGTGTGTCAGCAAAAATTTATTCTAATTAACCGATTTTTACATCAGGACTATTTGAGTTTATTATAAATACTTGGAAATACTTTGAATTTACCAAAATTTTTTAAAAATAAATTTCAACAAGGTAGAAATTGTCAAAAATTTATAAAAAAAACTGTTAAAAATCTTAAATTTTGTGTGAAAATTCAATTCAATCTGTAGTTTTTCGAGAAAAATTTGATAATTACATGAAAATTTTTCAAAATGTAGATTTACAGGAAATTCTCGATAATTCTAAATCCAACCAATGGAAAAATTATTTGAAAAAAGTTATCTTTTTCAGTGTTGAAACCTTCGTATTGTAAAATATTTTTGCATTTTTTTCTTTCCCAATTTTCAAAACACAAAAAAAAGAGGAATTTTTATAAAAAATCTTACGAAATACAACTTAAAATATTCAAGTTCTTAGATATTTTTTTAATTAAATTCGTAAAAATTCCCACAATTTTCAAAAATACCTATTTGGAATCTAGAATTCCAAAAAAATTCACCAATTTTTTTACCATGTAAAATCACACAAACTTAATTCTTTATAAATCCCCGGAAATTCCTAGAACCAGAATTCCGTAAAAAAATCAAATTGATAAAAATTTGAATTATTTGATAATAATTAATGAAATTCTATGTATGTTGGAAATTTGCCTTTTTGATCATTTTCAATTTTTACAATCCTTTTGTGAAATTTCAATGATATTAAAGCACTCAGTGGCACTTCGTGCTTCAATATTAAAACCTCACCTACCGCACTTGTAATGTAAGTTATTATTGTTACCAGTTTTGAATTGGGGGGTCATTTTATCCGATTTATTTTATTATTAATTTGCGTCGAGAGTCGACGTTGTCGTTGTCTAAATGAAGTTAATTCCAGAATGCAAATAACTTTAATTATACGAAGTAAATTTTAATCACGTCATCCTGAGGGAAATTAAATTAGAAAAAGTTGCTATGTGTCTCAAAAAAAAATGAATTTAATTTTTTTGTAGGTTTATTACGCAAAGAAGAAACGACGAGCGGCGCAACCCCAAGAAGACACCTCTCATAAAAAAGAGAGAAAACTATACAATGACGGTTACGACGACGATAATCACGATTATATTGTGAAGAATGGTGAAAAGTTCCTCGACCGATACGAAATCGACTCGCTTATAGGAAAAGGATCATTCGGACAGGTCGTAAAGGCCTATGATCATGTAGAACAATGTCATGTGGCGATAAAAATTATCAAAAATAAAAAACCATTTCTAAATCAGGCACAAATCGAAGTGAAATTATTAGAAATGATGAATAGGGCAGATGCCGAAAATAAGTATTATATAGGTAAGCCCCCCCAAAAAAAATTGTTTTCTATTTTTACTTGAAATAAATTTTTGTTTCAGTTAAATTAAAACGTCATTTTATGTGGCGAAACCACCTGTGTTTAGTGTTCGAACTGCTTTCGTATAATCTATATGATCTGTTGAGAAATACAAACTTCCGTGGTGTCTCATTGAATCTCACGAGAAAGTTTGCCCAGCAACTGTGTACAGCACTATTGTTCCTTTCAACGCCTGAACTCAACATCATACATTGCGATCTAAAACCTGAAAATATACTTTTGTGCAATCCGAAACGTTCAGCTATTAAAATTGTCGATTTTGGTAGTTCTTGTCAATTGGGACAAAGGGTAAAACACACATCTCACACAGAAATTTTTTTTTTTTTTTTAATTATCAATTAATTTTCAGATATACCAATACATACAATCAAGGTTTTATAGATCACCAGAAGTCTTATTAGGGATACCATACGATTTAGCAATAGATATGTGGTCATTGGGATGCATACTAGTCGAGATGCATACAGGTGAACCACTTTTCAGTGGTGCCAACGAAATCGATCAAATGAATAAAATCGTTGAAGTGTTGGGAATGCCACCGAAAAGTCTACTCGATCAAGCCAATAAAACGCGGAAATTTTTCGAAAAATTACCAGAAGGGAGGTTAGTAAAAAAAAATGATGCGACGCCACTGCTCTTGTCATTTTATAATTATTACTAAGGCTCGGATTATATGCATGAAAAATTCGTAAAATATGCCCTAATATATGCCAAATGTGCATCGATATGCAAAACTTTTTAACAATAAAAAATTAAGTCAACAAAAATTGAATAACTCAAGAATAAAACAAAATTTTGTTCTCAAAATAATTTTTTTTTTTCTATATTACTGAAATTTAGATTTGGAAACAAATGATTAAAAAAAAAGGTTGTTTTCTCTTTAAAATATTTTTTAATCGGATTATTTTTCTTAAACTTCTTAAAAATATGCACAAATATGCAACATTTCCTAAAATATGGACGAAGCTGCCAAAATATGAATTTTTTAATTGGCTTATTTTAATCAAAAAACATTAGATATGCATAGAAAACTTACAATTTTGTTGATATACCTCTTAATAACAAATATGCATTTTGCATATAACCGAGCCTTAATTATTCCCATAGTAACCATAGTATGACTGTTGAATTTTTCATGGTTACTATACAGGATGTTCCGTCTAAACTCCACATTAAAAGTATTGGGTGTTTGAATAATCATATTTATTTGAAAATTGGTACATAGCCATAATCCATTAAGTTCTCATAAATGAAAATATTTTCAAGATGGCGGCACTTCCGGTTATACCGGAAGTCGGTCTCAACTTTCTTATTTTAAATGGAAAGGTATATTTTTCACTGCGTTTTTGGATTAATAGGGTTATTTTAAGGTAGTTTTCATCAGCTTTCCATATTTTTTTTGTTACACTCTCCATAAGTGCAAAATAAATTAATTAAATCTAAGTTTGAGTAGCTTTGACTCCATATTTTGGCACTATTTGAAAACGGTTTGGATTTCTAAAAATAAGAAAAAATCATTTCTAAATTTAGTTTCGTAATTTTCTGCCTTGTTTTAGTTAATTTCTCGGATTTTGTGAATTTCTATGTAAAAAATGCTTTGAATTTTTAAAAAGAAACAAAAATAACGCATTTCACTTTTGAAATTGTTTGCGTTGTTTGGGCAAATTTCTCTCAAATTTAGATAAATAGGTAACAGAAAAAAAAAAAAAAAACAAAAAAATGCTTTTTTCTTATTTGTTTTTTGTCCAAATTATTAAATTTAGGTATAGGAAATGTTAATACAGATCGATGCAGAATTAAATTCTCTTCCATTTTGTAAAATAAAAATTGGGGTGTTTTATTTGGAAAAATTGAGTTACGGCTTTTTGAATTATTACAAAAGTAACCTTAAAATTTTAGGGTTTGTTAATTTTTTTTTTCAAAATTTGAAAACACCGGAAGAAAGATCTAAATTCTCTCTTTCAAACGCCAAAAAAACGAATTCAAAATTTTAAAAAATGGCTATGTACCAATTTTCAAATAAATATGATTATTCCCAATACTTTTAATGTGTTACAATTATAATAAATGACAAGAGCGACTCGTTTAGGTTGGATGAAAGGGTTAATTAATAGTGTTTTGTTTGTTAGATATGTATTGAAGAAGGCGAAAGATGGTAAAAAGTACAAATTGCCTGGAACACGTCGATTACACGATATTTTGGGTGTGGATAGTGGTGGTCCTGGAGGACGAAGAGCCGGCGAACCGGGTCATTCCACTGGTGAATATCTCAAATTCAAGGATCTGATTTTACGCATGCTCGATTACGATCCAAAATCGAGGATAACATCGTATTATGCACTCCAACATAATTTTTTTAAACGTACAACAGATGAATGTACTTCAACACCTAATAGTAACAGTTCAAGTCCAGCTGTTGCCTCAATGGATATGTCTTCATTGACGAATAGTTCGAGTAGTCAACACGGTATGTGAAAATAATACAAAAAAAAAAAAAAATTGGTTGCGTTTTGAATTTGAGTCAAGTTTTGAATTTTTTGTGCAGACGTTACGGGAAATCAACGATGACTAACATAGTGATACGGTGCCGAACCGTAACTGCTCTTACTAACACAGGTATTGATGAAAAAAAAAAAAAAAAACTAAAAAATTGTAGTTTTTATTACCGGAGTGTTATTGTTGGCAGAACTGGAAGTGTTGTGTGCTATTTAATCTGGTTTGATGATTAAGAACCTTCCATTTCTGTGTTTAGTGTTTTTTGTTTTGTTGGTTGGTAGTAAATAGTGTCATTTTCAGGGTTAAATTTGATGGGACGATCGAGAGAATTGTCTGGTTATACGACGATGGAATGTGATCCGTCTCCGTCACGACATCCTCACCGCCGCTACCACCACCAGGTCCCCCCACTCAACTACGGAGTGACGTCATTACAGTACGCCCCGTATCCGGGGGTTCCCATGACCGATAGTAGCGCCCCCAAAACAACTGTTACAAATGGGCCACAGCCGCCTAAATCTACAACTACGAACGAGAGAGACGACAGTCCGATGGTTGGGGTTTGTGTTCAACACAATTCGGTCGCAATACATTGAAGGAGGATTTTTATATTGTGCATTGTGTTTCATTTTAATTTTTTTTTTTTGTTTTTGTTAATTTTAAGAAGGTTTTTTTAGTTGAGGATTATAGTGATGTGTGATTTTTTTGCAAGTGGACAAACGACAACAACAACAACAGACTTGGGGCATTGAAGCTCTGTTGTGTTTTATTACGGATCGAATGAAAGAAAAACTTGAAAAATCACGAGATTTTTTATTAGGAATTAAGTTAAAAATGAGAATAAAGTAATTTATGCCTAGTATTTAAATATTAATGATTAATTCTAGCGAGTAACCACATATGTATACATGTTTCCTATGATTTACCGTTAACTGTATGCAAGTTGGCTCTGGTTATACACATTTGTTTTGTTTTTGTCAATCAAATGTAACTAGATTTAGTGCAGCAGTATTGAAGCAAGTGATTTTGTTACATACCTCAAAATAAGAAAGAGAGATTTAAATTAAAAAAAAATGTAATTTCCAAGCCAGGGCCATACCAATCCACTACCGCAAGTACAGTGGTAAATGTGTTCAAAATATAATACCAGTTTGTACATGAAGCTTGAGAGTTGTTGTTCAGTACGATTTTCTAATAATTTCGACGCACTGAAAAATAACTCTTGAGTTGTTTTGTAAATACTTAACTTAATGAATAATCACTAGAATTGTATTTATCGATACACTTATTTATTTACGTCATGTGCAGTTATTCACGGAAAAATGCAATGATTCTCAGCAATGTAGAAAATATGATGATAGTGTAAAATTATGCGATCTATAAATTCCTAATTTCTTTGTTATTTAAATAAATTTACATCAAAACGGCGACTCACCATTATTCAGTTTCCTCTAGTGTTTTTTTATTCGGGCGTTGGCACGACTGCTAGTTCCCTAGCCAACTTCAGTGTGTTTGCCGGTGTTGAAAATTTGTCAAAACTCAAATCGTTTTTAATCTTTCCGAAAATAGCCCATCAGCCATGGCGGCTTTCCCCGGAAGTATAGCCTTTGACGAGTTCGGTCGCCCTTTTATTATTTTACGCGACCAAGAAAACCAGAAGCGATTAACCGGAATTGATGCTTTGAAGGTGAGGTTATGTCAAATATTGACATTTGTCATCATGTGTTTACATTTTTGCAAAAATCGCCCCTTTTCGTTGTTTTCCCCCCCAAAATCGCACAAATTCCCCCCCGATTGATTGCAAAAAACGATTTTTGTTTGTTAGTCGCACATTTTGGCCGCCCAGCAAATCGCCAACACCATTCGCACCTCTTTGGGCCCCAAAGGCCTCGACAAGATGATGGTTTCGCCCGACGGTGAAGTGACTGTGACCAATGATGGGGCAACGATTTTGAAAATGATGGAGGTTGACCATGAAATTGGTAAATTGTTGGTACAATTGTCCCAATCGCAGGATGACGAAATTGGCGATGGTACAACTGGGGTTGTTGTTCTTGCGGGGGCTTTGTTGGAACAAGCCGGGGCTTTACTCGACCGTGGTATTCATCCAATTCGAATCGCCGATGGGTTTGAATTGGCTTGTCAAACAGCTGTTAAACATTTGGAGAAAATCGCTGAATTGTTCCCAGTTTCGGCGCAAAACACGGAGCCTCTGATCAAAGTCGCGATGACTACTTTAGGGTCAAAAATCATAAATAAATGCCACAGACAAATGGCCGAAATTGCCGTCAATGCAGTGTTGGCTGTGGCAGATTTGGAACAAAAAGATGTCAATTTCGAATTGATTAAAGTCGAAGGTAAAGTTGGTGGGCGTTTAGAAGACACTACATTGGTCAAAGGTGTGGTCATTGACAAAACCATGTCCCACCCTCAAATGCCTAAAGAATTGAAAAATGTCAAGTTGGCAATCCTGACTTGTCCATTTGAACCCCCCAAACCCAAAACCAAACATAAGTTGGATGTTAGCAACGTTGAAGAATTCAAAGAATTGCGTCAATACGAACAAGACAAGTTTAAAGAAATGGTAACACTGATAAGTAATAAAATCCCTAGTAATATTTGTCTTGTAGGTGGGGCTTGTTAAAAAGGCGGGGGCAACATTAGCCATCTGCCAATGGGGTTTCGACGATGAGGCTAATCACCTCCTTCTCCAACAACAACTCCCAGCTGTTCGTTGGGTTGGGGGTCCTGAAATTGAGCTTATTGCTATAGCAACAGGGGGGCGAATTGTCCCTCGTTTTGAGGAATTAAATCCGGATAAATTAGGTAGCGCTGGTTTAGTCCGTGAATTGTCTTTTGGTACAACCAAAGACCACATGTTGGTGATTGAGGAGTGTTCAAATTCGCGCGCTGTCACTATTTTAGTACGTGGGGGTAACCAAATGTTGGTTGCTGAGGCGAAGAGAAGTCTTCATGACGCACTATGTGTTGTTAGAAGTTTAGTACAGGAACCGAGAGTTGTGTATGGAGGGGGCGCAGCTGAAGTTGCATGTAGTTTAGCTGTGGGGGCACAAGCTGATCAATTAGCGTCTTTGGAACAGTATGCTTTCAGGGCTTTTGCTGAAGCTTTGGAAAGCATTCCATTGGCGTTAGCTGAAAATTGTGGATTATCAGCGATTCATGCTTTAGGTGAAGTCAAAGCAAAACAATCAACAACTGGAGATTCATCTCTTGGGATTGATTGTATGAATACAGGAAATATGAATATGAGGGAACAACATGTTATTGAATCGCTGAAATCGAAACGACAACAATTACTTCTCGCTACACAACTTGTCAAAATGATACTGAAAATTGACGATGTTCGATCCCCAAATGATGGTCAAGGACTCTAATTCATAATTACTCATCATTTAACACTTGTATCGCTTATTTAACTCAAATAAACTTTTCACTAACTAGGAAAAAGGTGGTGAAATATTTCAAACCCAAATCATGATGAAGAAAAAATGTTTTATTTTGTTTCTCCTCCTCTAATGACAATAAACTTAACCCTTCAACTTCTTCTTAGGGCGGAGATTATTGGTGTGTCCACACTTTGTCTTGCGACAATTAGTGGCACGTGGATGCAATCGTGCATAACATTTGCGACAAATCATTTTATCGCAATTGTATTTCTGAGCCAAGAGACGCAAAGACGGCTCAATAATCCCACCTCGTAGACGCAAGACTAAATGAAGGGTGGATTCCTTCTGGATGTTGTAATCGGACAAAGTGCGTCCATCTTCCAGTTGTTTGCCCGCAAAAATTAGACGCTGTTGATCGGGAGGAATACCTTCTTTGTCCTGAATCTTCGCTTTCACATTTTCGATGGTGTCTGAAGGCTCGACTTCGAGAGTGATGGTCTTGCCGGTCAGAGTTTTCACGAAAATTTGCATCGTGGCGCCTGGAAAACAATTGGAAAAGGTGACATAACCTCAATTATTTTTCGACCGGAAAAAAATACGTTTCAAACGCGAATTAACACAATTAAACGCGTGAGAAATAAACACAAGTGCGAAATTTACAAGTTTTGTATAAATTTGCACTGTTTTGGGGGGTTTTAAAGGAGAAATTTCTACTTACAGTTGCTACAACGTGGTCGCCACAATTTATTCTCCGAAAAAGAACTAGGGAACTGTATTACCGACTAGGGAATGGCAGCCAACTAGAAATACGATATTTTGGGTAAAACCGTTTTAATTAATTTATTAAATCAAGTCCCGACTAAGTTTTGTAGTAATTGTCACGATTTGAAAGGGAAAATTGTACTTATTTTTACAATAATCGCAATCACCACTTGGGTAACTGTTTTACCGACTGGGATCAAAAAACGCACCAAATTCAAATAATTTATTTAAAACTAGCATATTTTTGATACAGTGCTAAATCTGAGGCTTTCGGTTCCGTTCCACCGTTAATCCCAACATTAATATAATTCTGATAGATCTGGATCGATCTTTTATCGACTTTTGGTGCTTTCACTTGAACCGAAGAATCCTCTAAAAACTTGCTTTGAGGTTTAAAAAGTGACAATGAGAGAAGTGTATTTGTGTTTTTCGCCGTCCCGTTTGCTTTTTTCCCAATTAAAACATACCTAAAATGAGAATAAACCGTACAATGTGTACCAAAAATCAAAATTTGAGTACTTTTTATACACCCCAATGTCGTTTTTCTTGGGAGTGACAAGTTGCGTCCCATAAATTTCCTTCATTGATGGAAAAAGTGCCTTAAAAGTGATGGGTTCAGGACTACTTTCCTTCGAAGTAGTCCCTTGGGACTCATTCGTGTACGTACTATCCTCATCATCGCATGAATCAACATCTGAACTAAAATCACAATGACACAAGTCCAAACCCGAGTCCTAATACTAACCTCGAACTGGACGCTGCTGAACTCGTCGAACTTTGACCAGTAACCGAAGGATTTTTCATTGCTAAACCTTTATTCAAATTCTCCTCTCTTCGTCTCACTGGCCTTATCCGTATTATAAAAGGACTATAATCGGTAGTACAATTTGGCATAAAATCACGCACTGAATTACTGATTTTAAACGCATAAACGTCATTTAATACACTCAATTCGTACGGTTTATGATAATCAGAGTAGGCATCGATCATTTCAGCGTCCTTTGAATGGACTTGTATGAGTTCAGAACATGCCTTAGTCATGTCATTATAGGCATAAGGAAGGCATTTTAGGACTTGTGAGTCCCACCATTGCGTCAACGATTTATTACTATAAACTATCGGTTTATGATGAAAATAATAATCGGACGTGTAGTCCCAAATTTGAGGTTTAGTTTCATCGGGAATAAAAATCCCCAAAAATAAATTGATCGTATTTTGTTTTTCCGCATCCGAAAATGTATTACTATAGTAACGACTTAAAGTTTGCATAATGTCATTGCCTTGTGACGTCCATGGGGCTGTTTTACGATACGTTTTAATCCTGTGTACTAATTGGGAGCCCCCATATTGTAATGCAAGTGTATCACCATGATCCTCATAGAGGCATTCCAACATTCGGACACAATCCGTATCGAATTCGAGATTTGGCGAGTCCAAAATACCAAGTGCACATAATTGGTACCCAAGTACACATTTACCAATTGCAAATTGGGCCGTATTCGTCCGATCAAGACAATCGACACAATTCGTACGTATTATGCCGGTTTGGACGCTACCATGCTCGGTATTATGCCCCCCAACAAGTGTACTACTTTTCTGTGCGTAGTATTTTTGTTGGTTATGAAAAAAACCGGTTTTCATGACGGCATTTTTCGCAATTTCTGCTAAATGCCCCATCACATTAGTGTTATTTCCTTTGTTTTTTCTCGCCATGTCGAATGTTTTATAAATGATTTGATACTCGGGTGGGAGAAATTGATTAAGATATTTGACAGCTGTATTAAGTTCGTCGCTAAGTAACCGTTCTTGTTTTTTTTTCTCTCTTTGTTTGACTAGGTTAAGTATGATAATAGGGGCCCCATAACGTTTCAAAAGTTCGTTAAAATGTGCCCCAGCTGTTTCAGCATATGGATCATACAAGTCCATAGTGATGGCAGGTTTCGCCACCATTTTGCCCATATCTTGTCGCCAATGTCCCGGTATGGACCCCCTCATTTGTACAAATGACGTAAAACGACTTTGACTAAATGAGGAAACCCCCGAATCATGTACCATTTGTTCGGTTTCAACTTCATTCGCCACGTCACCTTGGAAATTCGCGCCACGTTTCAAAAATCTCGTACCGGCGTATTTAGCTGAACGTCGTGCGATTAGTGTGACGTAAACCGAACGTCCGAAAACGTTGATGTTTGATTGGCCGATGAAACCGTGCGTGATGTACAATAACCAATCAGGGTGTAGTTCGGGTGTGAGAAGGTGGGTGTTCCAGACGAATTTAAGGCGTGGTTTGGAGCGAATGCCGTAATCGGATTGGCTAAGTGTGGTTAGAGGGTTGTGCATGAGTTGTTTCGGAGTTGTGAGGTTATGTTGAAGGGTGTGTGTGAGGTCGTAGCTATAACTGAAGTAAAAATTGCTCGCCAAGTCGATGTTTTGGAACATTTTCACATAACGAGGTTCGTCAGGGTGCACAAAACGGATGGATTCATGAGGGATGTAGATCATGGAAGTGTCTTCGATTTTGTAGATTGTGTGGTAGCCAATCACGGCGACTTTGCGTCGTTTTGTTATCAAAATAATGTAATAGCCTTCAAGGAATCGAATAAAACCTAAATTTCAACATTGGGTAAAAACCACAAGTGTTTTAGGCAATTACCAACAATCCCGAATGAGGAAATCACTTTCGAAAAACCACTATTTGTCGATGATGATCTTTGGCGATTACCGGAATCGATCATGTCGACAAGATCGTGGATTTCCTTCTCCGTGTATTCAACTTTGTCGTCGCAGATTTTCAAGTCTTTGGCTTCTTGACGATCGATTTTAAGGACTCGAAATCGGGTTTGGGTGTTGTTGGAGCCAACCAAATAGTATTTCTGAAAGTTCTTATTCAGTTTTGGTTTGGGGGGGCGTGAAACAAACCGATTTGGTCTCATATAAGGCGATTTTTTGAATCGAACTTATGATTGGGTGGAAAATAACGCCGTTTTTCTCCATTTTTGTGTTTGAAACTCGGCAAATTTCACGTTTTCATGATTGTTTAGTGCGTTTTTTAGCTGAAAATAAGAAAGAAATTCGTAATTTGACACTTTTGACAGGTTGTGATAAACTGAGGTTAGGATCAGTGTGACCAGATTAAAAACATAAATTTTACCAGATCCGAGTTGAGAAATTCGCCAAATTTTTAATAAAAAATGCAAAAAATCCACTTAAACTCTTGAAAAAAGCAAAAATGACATGCATTTCGGCTTTTTTTAGTTTTGTAATTTTTTTGCCTGCTTCAAAATTTTTAGAATTTTTTTTACGCTTAAACAGTTGAAAAGGGCAAAAATACGCCGTTTTGGAAGAATTTGTTGAATTTTTGGATTATTTCTAATAAAATTTTGCAAAATAATTGTGTTTCTAACTGAAAAAGTATTCGAAAAAGACCAAAATAAATTGTCATTTTTGATCATCACGTCTAAAAATCTTGTAAAAAAAACAAATAGAACTATTTTTAGCCAATTTGGTGGTGTTTTGACTAAAAAAATTGACGTAATAATCAAGTTTTTGGTTGAAAACGTGGAAAATACTCGAAAAACATTTTTTTCATTTCCAAAAAATTACCAGAAAAATTGTCACAGTGTTGCCAGATCAAAAACATAAAATTCACCAGATACGCAGTTTTCAGGCTTAAGCTCTTGAAAAAAAAACCCAAAATGACATGCATTTCAGGATTTTTCGACTAGTTTTCAACAAAATTTTGTGAAAAAGCTTACAAAAATACGCTTCAAACCATTTTTGGCCAAGTTTTGTGCTTTCTCAGCTTAATTTTAAACAAACAAAATAACCTTAATATCAATTCTTTTTGTGACTTTTAGGCGTGTTTGGTTCAAAAACGAAGAAAATCAAGCTAAACAAGCTTAATTTTGATTTAATTTTGTAATTTTTTTGCCTGCTTCAAAATTTTTAGAATCTTCCTTTTTTATCTCAAAAACAGCTGAAAAAGGTAAAATAACCGTGTTTTTGGTCGAATTTGTTAATTTTTGGATTTTTAACGAAATAATTGTGTTTCTAGCTGAAAAAGTATTCAAAAAAGACAAAAATAAATTGTCATTTTCCATCCTGTTTAGTAAAATCTTTAAAAAAAAAATGAATAGAACTATTTTTAACCAATTTGGTAGTGTTTTGACTAAAAAATTTGACGTAATAATCAAGTTTCTGGTTTAAAACGTGAAAAAAAACATTTTTTTCATTTCCAAAAAATCGCCAGAAAAATTGTCACTAGGAAATGCCAACTTGACAAGAATAAAAACTACTTCATGGCCACCACATTTTTATTTCACAAAGGCCAAATACTTCATAACCTCAAAAACGATTAAATAATTAAAGCCATCCAGTTTTTGGTTGTCTTCGATTTCGGTCACCTATTCTTTGAATATTTCTAACGGCCATTGGAGACTTTTCAATTTCTATTTTTTCTTCTTTCTTCACTTCTTTTTCTTCTGTAGCTTCAGACTTGACACAAATTTCTTCTTGAGATTCTTTTTTTTCCTCTATTTTCTTCTGTTCTTCTGTTTTTGTCTCGACAATTTCTTCAGGTTGATCAACTGACTCTTCTATTTCCTTCTTTTCTTCTGTTTTTGTTTCGACGACTTTTTCAGGTGGATCATTACTTTCTTCTTCAGATGGTTGTTCCACTTTTGAGAAATTGAGTTTTTCTTCATCTCTTTTGATGGTTTCCTCCTCGATTTTCCCACTCTCATCGACAAGATTGAAAGCAAAAGTGACATTTTTCGTCTCAATTTCCTCACATTTCTTCTCATTTTCCTCCGGAGTGAAAAATGCTTTTTTACTCAAACTATCTAAACTTTTCTCATCACTCGACGTCGGTGAAGTCGGTAAACTTCCACGTTCATTTACAATTTTTTCAATTGATTCTAGAGACACATCATCGGAGCTACTTTTCAATGGTAAAATGGGTGAAGTTTTCGCACTTTCTAAATTAATCAAATCCGGTTCTTTTTCCGGTGTTTTTGCCGGCGACGAGATTGAAATGAAAGGACTTTTATCTCGAGGAGTTGGACAATCTGAAACTTCAGGTGTGATTCCCCGGACTATTTTCATGATATTGGATCCGGTCGTGTCCGGAAGTTGGATCGGAGTTGTGGCTCTGCTTTGTTCCGGACTTTTCACTTTCAGTTTTTTGGCTTCTTCCATTGCTCTTTGAAGATTTTGCTGTTTTTTGAACGAATCGCGACGGTGGCAATGGCCAATTTGTGACCTGTTTTGCAAACAAAATAACTTTTTCAAACTCGGTTTTATATTAATCTGCATCAAGCGGTCGTTGAAATATACTTTTATTTTAAATTAAGTTTGTATTATTAAGGAATTTTGAGAAAATGAAAAAAAATTATTACAGCCCTAAAAAGCCATTGTAGCCCAACTATTTTTTTATGGTCAAATGCCCTTTAGACAAGCTTCATTTTCTGCAAAAATGAAAAAAATCGATACACGGGATGACACTTGAAAAAAAAAGTTTATATTATTAACGAATTGTGAGAAAACGAAAAAAACTCATTACAGCACTAAAAAGCCATTGTAACCCTACTATTTTTTTACAGTCAAATGCCCTTTTAAAAAGCTTCATTTTCTGCAAAAATGAAAAAAATCGATACACGGGATGACACTTGAAAAAAATAAAGTTTGTATTATTAAGGAATTTCGAGAAAATGAAAAAAATTTATTACAGCCCTAAAAAGCCATTGTAACCCCACCATTTTTTTACGGTCAAATGCCCTTTTGACAAGCTTCATTTTCTGCAAAAATGAAAAAAATCGATAAACGGGATGACACTTGAAAAAAGTAAAGTTTGTATTATTAGCGAATTTTGAGAAAACGAAAAAAACTCATTACAGCCCTAAGGAGTCAATGTAACCCCACCATTTTTTTACAGTCAAACGCTCTTTTAATGAGGTTCATTTTCTGTAAAAACGAAAAAAGCAAAACACGGGATGACACTTGAAAAAAATAAAGTTTGTATTACTAAGAAATTTTGAGAAAATGAAAAAAAAATCATTACAGCCCTAAAAAGCCATTGTAACCCTACCATTTTTTACAGTCAAATGCCCTTTGAACATGCTTCATTTCACACAAGAATGAAAAAAATCGATACACGGAATGACTCTTTAAAAAAATAAAGTTTGTATTATTAAGTAATTTTGAGAAAATGAAAAAAAATTATTACAGCCCTAAAAAGCCATTGTAGCCTCACCATTTTTTTACGGTCAAATGCCCTTTTAACAAGCTTCATTTTCTTCAAAAATGAAAAAAACCAATACACGGGTGACACTTGAAAAAAATACATAAAGTTTGTATTAGTAACGTATTTTGAGAAAAAATAAGCCAAAAAATTGCCTGAAAAACTTCGCAATTTTAAAAATTTGTCTCATTAATGTAAAAAATTAATAACAAAAAATTTAAAATTAGCGCAGTACTTTGCATAATTAGGCAAAATTTATACGTTTTGTAATAATTTATTTAAAACATTTTTAAGATATAAATCTT
>NW_025400985.1:162015-164203 GCF_015345945.1 Tribolium madens
TTTCTGAAATAATTAAAAAAAATCGATACACGGGATGACACTTGAAAAAAATAATCTTTGCATTACTAGAGAATTTTGAAAAAATGAAAAAAATGCAGTACAGCCCCAAAAAGTCATTGTAACCCCACCATTTTTTTACAGTCAAATGTTCTTTTGATAAGCTTCATTTTATGAAAAAAATTAAAAAATAGATAAACCTCAATCTTCCATAAAAATGATATTTTTTAAATAAATATGTACCCCAGGTAGTAAAAAATATATAAATCAAAGTTCAAAACGACATTAATGTCACTTTTTGTGTGAATCGTCCTTTAAATTAAAGACGCATTTAGACTTCTACAACCTACCTACTTGATGCACATTAAAATCAAAGATGTTACGTTTTGTTTTCAAACAAAAGACTCACGCAATGCAAGCACCCTTGACCACTTGTCTCCATTTGCTCAAATTTGAATTGACAACAGCGAGTTTCGCAATTCGACGAAACCTGAAACGAAAATTGTGTTGGCAACATTGAACGTCAATATAACTAACTCACTTGGCTAGGGAATTTTCGCCCTCGGGAGGCGGCTGGTAAATAAACTCTTCTTCTTCTTCACTGACAACTGGCGCAACTTTGAAATCCTTCATTAATCTTCGCTCCCAAACCTTCATTTTCTTCCCTAAAATGGCCTTTTCCTTCATTTCGGCCGCCGAAATGTCCATCCCATTCTTCTGCAACACTTCTAAAAGTTCATACCGGAATGAAGAAATGTCACTCTTCAATTCATTAACATCGTCTTCAGTCACAGCATTCTCTTCCAATTTTCGATGCATTGCTGAAACGTAACGCCAGACTAAAGCACGCATCACTGCTGTGTATCTATAATCGCGTTCTTTTTCTTCCCGATTTCTTCGTTTCGTTGACATTCTTCGCATTTTGTCCTTTTTGCGTAACCCCAAAAGTTTGAAGAAATCTTTCGGTTTGGGGAAGATATTGAACGGTGATGGCAACGTCGCACTTTCTTCGAAATAACTCATCCAGAGTTTAGTTCGAGCAAATTTCCATTCGGTGTCCGAATGTTCATCAATCATGGCGTAGGAATTCGACATCATGGCGATCAAAAGGTTCAATAAAACAATGACATTTATCACGGAATATGAACCAAACATTAAAAGTCCCCAGAATCTTGTATAAGTCTTGATTCCTGTCAACTCAAAACTCTCAAGATCGACCATTCCGAAACTGGCCCAAAACAACGACTGTGACGACTCAAAAACACTAAAAAAATTACTAGTTTTTACCAACCAATCAAAACTCACTTGGCAAAACGGCGCCATTTCATGCACGAATCGGCAGCGTTGTCAAAATCGGCCTCACCGCTGGGCAAATGGTAACATTTCTTCTTTTCCAAATCGGAAAAATACCACAAAAGTTGGTTCAAACCGCACGCAAATGCGAACAGTACCAACGTGTAGATAAAGAAGAATTTGACAATGTCGATGACCATTCGTCCGAGTGAAATTTGCAACGGCCCCAAATGCGGGTTTATGGAGAATAAATGAACCAACTTCAAGGCACTGAAACACACACGCCACTGGTTTCAAATTTTGTTACCATGACGATACGTCTTGTTGCCATGGTTATAATGTCGTTGTTAGGGTAACGTCGCACATGTGCGACTCGTTTGGGTCGTGAATAGGGGTTTTTATACTCGTTTTTATATTAATGTGCATCAAGGGGTGGTTGAAAGGGAGAAAATTCAACCTCGATACATGGGGTAACAATTGATAAAAATTAAAGTTAATTTATTAAGGAATTTTGAGAGAATGAAAAAAATTCATTACATCCCCAAGGAGTCAATGTAACCCCACCATTTTTTTACAGTTAAATGCCCTTTTCATAAGCTTCATGTTCTGCAAAAATGAAAAAAATCGATACACTGGATGACACTTGAAAAAAATACAGTTTGTATTATTAAAGAATTTTGAGAAAATGAAAAAAAAATATTACAGCCCCAAGAAATCAATATAACCCTACCATTTTTTTACAGTGAAAGGCCCTTCTGATAGGCTTCATTTTCTGCAAAAATTAAAAAAATCGATGCACGGGATGATACTTGAAAAAAATAAAGTTTGTATTACTAAGGAATTTGGAGAAAATAAAAAAAAATCATTACAGCCCTAAAAAAAAATTTTTTTAAAGTAA
>NW_025400985.1:167464-169044 GCF_015345945.1 Tribolium madens
CTGAAATACGTTACCAAAATTCAGTAATAATACTGAAAAATTTTATCTTTAATAATATTTTATATTTTCTATAAAAGTAAGTCTGAAATGCATTATTGTTATTTTATTAGGTTTAAGGCGTTTTTCAGCAAGAAAATTGCTGAAATTGAAATATTTTTGAAAAAATAAGACAAAAAATAAAAAAAACACAGAGTATAGGTAAGGGAACAAAAGAGAAAAAAAAAAGAAAAAAAAGTAGAAAAAAAAAAGAGAAAAAAAGGAGAAAAAAATACAGGATGTAATTATTCGGATTTGTATTCCTGAAAATTTTTTAGTGAATTGGCATGGAATTCTGAAAATTCAGTTTAGAATTTTAGAAAAATAGTTTTAGTGAAAAAATCATTAAATTAAGAAAAACACTGGCGCTATTTTTGTTTTTTTTTGTTCGTCTGTTTTTGAGGTAAAAATTTATTTTTTTGTAAAAATGAGTCAAGAAATCACTAAATCAAGAAAATTGATGTTTTTGGAGTAGAATTTGTCAAAATAGGCCAAGAAATCACAGGTTTTTTGCCGTTTTTTTTGTTATTTTTAAATTAATTTTTTGGTTTGTTTTAATATAATTTTTGAAAATTTTAAACTCATTTTTCTCAAAATCTATTTTTCTCAGGACAAAAGCACAAATACCGCCGAAATCAGCGTTTGATTTTCTATCAAATGGCAAAACTTGAAGCCAATCAAAGCCAACGTTTCTTCCAAAAATTTATTTAAAAATCAATTTTTTTCCAAAAATTCCCACTCACCGGTTCAGCAAACGCCAAATTCCTCAATTCCCACGACAATTGAAACGCTGTTAAAATCGGGTCACTTGATGAAAGCGCAATCAAAGAGGGACTCGCCAAGGCCTTATACTCATTTAACCTCGCCAACGAGTGTCTTAAATAATCCTCCTCCGACTCCTTGATACATTCATCGCATCCACATCTAAAATTTTGAATATTTTTTTCACAAAAAAAAAATCAAAATTTTATCGTACTTTATGTCATGCGGCATGGGAATTGTCGCTCCTCGATCTAGGAGGATTTTCAAAATTTCGTAATTGTTTCGATGCGCCGCCAAGGTCAAGGGGGTGATGTCGGGGGTGAACATCGCAGTGTTGATGTCGACTTTTTGCCAACTCTGAAAATTTTAATTAAAAAAAAAATAATAAAAAAATTAAAAACTCACATAAGGTTCTCCCTCCTTGTGAATCAACTCTTCGTGTTCGAGCAAAAGCTCAACAGCTTCGACAAACTCCACATGGATGGCGTGCAAGAGAGCGTCTCTTGTTTCCACACCCATTATCACCAGGAGTTCGACCATTTCGAGGTTCTCTTGGTCGATGGCGATTGATAAGGCCCCACGACCCAGACTGTCCACGCAGTTGATGTCGAAGGATTTTTTGCGATGGGCCTTTTGCAACATTCTAAAAAAATAATAAAAAAACTAAAAAAAAATTTAGAAAAAAAATGTTAAAAATATTAAAAAATGTAAAAAAATGTTAAAAGTATTAAAAAATTAAAAAAAAATGTAAAAAATAGTAAAATAAAAACAAAAAAAATGTT
>NW_025400985.1:171389-175160 GCF_015345945.1 Tribolium madens
TAAAACGATGGTAAAAGTTAAAAATAATGCGAAAAGACAGAAATTTTGGCTTCTTTTGACAAAATCTCGTTCAAAAATGAAATAAATCGAGCAAAGTAATCAATAATAATAATAATAATAATAATTTTATTCAAAAATATCATAAAATTTTGACTGATTTTCCAATTGTTTTGACACAAAATGTAAAAAGAAAAAAAAATGCAAAAAATATTTAAAAAAATGTAAAAACCTAGAAAAAAAAATTAAAAAAAAAAATGTAAAAAATATTACCGGCGAACATTCGCCATGTCTCCTCTCTCGATGGCCAACAAGTACTTTTTTTCCTCAATTGAGAGGAATTTGGGGAGGGTGGGCATGACTAGGGACTTTCGGGTTATTTTAGCCTCAACGTCCACCTAAGAAAATCCATAATTAGTGAAAAATTTCAATCAAAAACTCACCGAATCCTCCATTTTTCAAATTTTTAATCACATCCTCACTGGGAAAAAAACACGAGTAAGTTAGTAATAATCTTGTAAGCGCTTATAACTATGTTCTAATCACATTATTGTCTTTATTAAATTAGATTACTGTGTGTTTTGCACCAAATAACTTTTTTTAGTTAAAATTCCTATTTTGTTGAAAACGATAATTCACAAACAAAATGAATTTTTCGTCAATTTCTTGGAGAGATTTATTTATTTTTGCTAAATCTCTTATGTAATCTCTCTCCTAGGGGTAATCCTCTTCCCTTTTTTTAATTAAATTAATAGCTGAGGGTCAATAGAAACTTGAAAGTATTCTCGATACAATATCGAAAAGTGGGCCAGTGATTGTGTCAGACTTTGCAGGTAATTTTGTGTTTTTTTCGAGAAATATGGGCTTTACGAAAAAAAATTAAAAACTGGCAAAATCTCTATTTGATTATCTGTCGATCAGTGAAAATTAGAATTCGATCGGAGTTATAGTTTTAGCTAGAGATGAGTTTGAAATTGTCAAACTTTTCATTTATTTTGACCGCTAATTTAAAATTTTACAATTTATAATTTGATGAGTTTTCGGATTGTTGCGCAAAAAATAACTTTTTATACACAAGAATGTAGCTTAGAAAAGCACTGTTTTTGACCAAATTGCGTTAAAAAATGTTTTTAGTTCAAAAACGTGTTTAAAATATTTCAAAAAACTGAGTTTTTACCACAAAACTTACTTAGAAACGTAAAAAATTTAAAAATTGCATTATTTTGGCCAAATTTTGTAGTTTTCAGGCTTATTTGTTTAGGCAAAATTTTATCCAAAAACAAACTAAATCCAGGAAATTACTTAAAAAAATATCAATCTTTATATAATTTGGGGAATTGAACTAAATTTTAAGTTTAAAAACTAGTTTAAACACTTTAAAAAAGCAAAAATATTATTATTTTAAATGAAGTGGTTGTTTTGATTTATTTTAAGGAAATTTTGCTCAAAAACGAAGTAAAAATCGAGCAAAGTCTAAAATAAATAATAATAAAATAGTCTAAAATAACATCAATTTTGTTCAATTTAATTTTCTTCCAATATCTTACAAAAACTTGCTTAAGCAGTTAAAAAAGACAGAAATAATAATATCACTATTTTAGATCAGATTGATAATTTCTCGTTTTTTTAAGCAAAACAGTACATTTTTGTACAAAAATTGTATTTAAACATTAATTTAAAAAAAGTATAAATAATATCTATCGTTTGGCCGAATTTCATAATTTCTCTGAAATTTTAGCTTTTTTGACAAAATCTCGCTTAAAAATAAGATAAATCGAGCAAAGTATTGAAAAATATCATGAAATTTTAACTAATTTGCTAATTTTTCAAATTGTTTTGACAATATCTGGCAACATTTTTAATCAAATTTAGTTAGAAATTTAGTTTTTAGTTCAAAACTGTGTTAAAAAAAGCGAAAAAAAATTATTTAAAATTAATTTGATAAACTTTTTGATTTGTTTTTTACTCAAAAACAAGCTAAATCTAGGAAATTTGCTTTAAACGTTTCAAAAACAAGCAAAATTAATACAAATTTTGATCAAATTCGACAATTTTTTGACTTGTTAGAGCAAAATTTTGCAAAAAATAAATACATTAATTTTTGTCTCAATTGTAATTTTTTTGTAGCAAAATTTTGCGAAATAAGTAAACTGTTATTTTAAAAACTAACTAAATCAAGCAAAATAGTCCAAAATAATGTCATTTTTGATCTATTTTGTCTTGTTTTTCAAATAAATTGAGCTATTTGCTGTGTTTAATCGCTGGAAGAAGCAAAAATAATATTATTTTGAATTAGTTAGGGGACTTTTGACTTTTTTGACAAAATTTTATACACAAACATAATAAATTGAGCAAAATAGTTTAATTTTATATTTTTCTTTGATTCATTTTAGCAAAATATTTCAAAAAACTGAGTTTTTAACCCAAAAACTCACTTAGAAACATAAAACATTCAAAAGTTACATTGTTTTGGTCAAATTTTGTAATTTTTTTAATAAAAATCGAGCAAAGAGTCTAAAATAACATCAATTTTGTTCAATTTAGTTATTTTTACAAAATCTAGCTCAAGCAGTTAAATAAAAGACAGAAATAATAATAATATCGCAATTTGCGATAAGATTTAATAATTTCTTGTGTTTTAAACTCAAAAATCGTGTTTTACAAAAAAAACTGATCAATTTGTTTAAAAAGTGCTCAATTCTTTATTTTTTTTTTAACTAAAAAACTTTTAAAGGCGTTTTTAAGTTTTTTGATGAAATTCCTAGTGCAAGAATGTTTGAATCGGAGGAAAAATCTAACAACAATTTCACCGAAAAGCCTTTAAATCAAGTGGAAAAATCGTTTCTCCTCTACGCCGAAAGGGGTGATTGTGCATCAGTTCGCAGGTAATTCCCCCAACTTGTCAAAAACTAAATAACTGTAAACTGTAGGATAATTGAAGAATACAGTGAGTGCAAGGAAGAATTTGATATAAACTGCATTGATGCAATAAATCGTTCAGCTTTCGTGATTGCAATCGAGAATGGAAACATCGAATTGGTGAAACTTCTCCTCGACTCGCATATTGACGTTAAAGTAATCATCGCAAGTAATAATATTTATTTTTAGTTTCAGTTTTTTTCATTTCAGGATGGATTGCTTCATGCAATCAATGAGGAATTTGTGGAAGCGGTCGAAATGCTTCTAGATTGGGAGGAGAAAACGCATCAAGTTGGCGATTTGTACAGTTGGGAAAAAGTGGAACGGTCTTCGGCCACTTTCACACCTGACATCACACCTTTGGTGCTTGCTGGACATAAAAACAATTACGAGATTGTCAAGTTGTTGCTTGATCGAGGAGCCACTCTTCCACTGCCCCACGATGTCAAGTAATTAAGAAAAAAAAACTCGGTTTTTACCCCAAAAACTAAATTTTGACGTTGAATTGTACTTTTTTTTAACAATCTCAACTGAGCGAAACAAAATTATTTTACCAAAAAACAAAAATGTGCAAAAAAAACTGAAATAAGTTATAATAATTTGAGGATTTTTGGCGAAACTTGGGAATAAAGTATAATTTTGACTTGAAAAGAGCATTATTTTTTGTAATTCTTTGGTTTGTTTTGACATAATTTCGGAAAATATTGGTGAATTTCGTTCCTGACTAAAAACACTGAAAAAGTCAAGAATTATATGTAATTTTCGACTTAAATTATTTACTTTTGAGTTTGTTTTGATAAATTTTTTCCCAAAAACGAGCGAAATTGAGCAAAACTAGTATTAAATAACGTCATT
>NW_025400985.1:178120-180791 GCF_015345945.1 Tribolium madens
AACGTCGATTTTTACCTAATTTCGTATTTTTTTGACGCATTTTAACAAAATCTCACTAAAAAAGTTAGTTTTCAACTCAAGAATTTACTTAAAAAGTAAAAAAAAACATTTTGGGACAAATTTGGTGATTTTTTTATTAAAAAAATGCATTATTGATTTGTTGGTAGGAACTTTTTTGTTTGACACCTTTGTTTTTAATTTCTATTTCTAAAAATAGCAAAAAAGTAAAATTTTTTTTTGTATTGTCTCAATTCTCCAAAAGTATTACTTTAAAAAAAATTATAAATGATGCAAAACAACGTCAATTTCTACATAATTTCGCATTTTAACAAAATCTTCTAGTAACTCAAAAATTTACTTAAAAAGTCAAAAAAAAAACATTTTTGGCTTAACTTGGTGAATTTTTAATAAAAAAAAATGCATTGTTAATTTGTTTGTATGATTTTTTTATTCGCCAGCCAAAAAAAGTTGAAAAACTCTTTTTTGTATTTTCCCAATTTTCCAAAAATCGTATTTTTCTCTCTGAATTTTCAAGATGCGGTTGCGACGAATGCGTTTGCTCGAACCAAAGCGACTCCTTGCGCCACTCCCAAGCCCGGATCAATTCTTACAAAGCTCTAACATCACCATCGGTCATTTCCCTCTCCTCCACCGACCCTCTTTTGACAGCTTTCGAACTCTCGGGCGACTTGAGACGACTTAGTCGCCTCGAAACCGAATTTCGCGCCGAATACAACGTAAGTAGTTCCCCCAAAAAGCCAAAAATCACCACCACTTGCAGACCATGCGAACCGTGGTGGAAAACTTCGTCGCCCTCCTCCTCGACCACGTGAAAACCTCCGAGGAGTTGATGATCTTGCTCAACTACGACGAGAAAAACCCCAATTGGGTGTTTGGCGAACAACAGACTTTAGCACGCTTAAAACTCGCAATCAAACACAAACAAAAAAAATTCGTCTCGCATCCCAACGTCCAGCAAATCCTAGGCACAATCTGGTATGAGGGACTCCCCGGTTTTCGCAGAAAAAACCTCCTGGGACAAACCATCCAACTGGTGAGATTGAGCGCCATGTTTGCGATTTATTGCATGGTTTACATGCTACTACCAACCTCCAAAATGGGACTTTTCATCAAAAAACCCTTCGTCAAATTTATCTGTCATTCAAGCAGTTATATGTTATTTTTGAGTAAGTGCAATTATAGTTTTTTTACCCCTAATTTGGTCTAGTTTTGTTGACGCTTTTTAACAAAATCTTAGTAAGAAAGTGAGCTTTCAACTCAAAAATTTACTTAAAAAGTCAAAAAAAAAACATTTTGGGACAAGCTTGGTGATTTTTTATATTAAAAAATGCATTGTTAATTTGTTTGTAGAATGACATCTTTGTTTTTAATTCCTATTTCTTAAAAATAACAAAAACAGTAAAAAAACTCTTTTTTGTATTTTCTCAATTTTCCAAAAATCGTAGTTTAAAAAAAAATAAAATGATGCAAAACAACGCCAATTTCTACCTAATTTCGTAATTTTTGACGCATTATAACAAAATCTTACAAAAAAGTGAGTTTTCAACTCAAAAATTTACTTAAAAAGTCAAAAAAAAGACATTTTTGGCCAAGCTTGGTGATTTTTTTATTAAAAAAATGCATTGTTAATTTGTTTGTAGGTTTTTTTTATTTGACAGCTTTGTTTTTAATTTCTGTTTCTCAGAAATACCGAAAGAAGTAAAAAAAATTATCTGTCATTCAAGCAGTTATTTTTGTATTATTTTTAGTTATTTTGTATGCTAGTTTTGAGTAAGTCCAATTTTGGTTTTTTCACCCCTAATTTGGCCTAGTTTTGTTGGGTGTAACATCGCAACGTTTCGAAATCACCGTTTTGGAGTGGATTGATACAGGGTGGTCAAGAAATTTCGTCGATGAATGGAAGAGGAAGGAACGTGGGGCGATTTTGGGCTTCGCCGAATGTGGGGTCGTTCTCTACGTCTCAAGTATGCGACGCCACTGTCTTGTTTCTATGGAAATGTTTTATTGTTGCTATGATACATACTTGTTGATCCAGAGGCGTCACAAGCTTGTTTAGGGGGCAAATTTGCAAAATTATTGACTTACCTTTGAATTATAAACTTGAATAAATGAAAAGTTGTCACTTGTGACGAATAATGAAACAAGAGTGAACCACACCTTGGTTATGTTGAGTTGACAGAAGAGCCCACCTTGATGGCTCAATTTAATTAAAAGTCGGGAAATCAATATTGTTAATGGTAATTTATGTATCTTTGGAAAGTGATAGAAAATCGATATTTTTATTAATTTAAATTGAATAAAATAAATGATAAAAAATGCAAGTTTTTGATTAAAATGGCTTGTTACGTCAACGAGAAACTTATTTAATTTGAAAAATTTTTGCCAAAAAATTGGAAAATTGCACTGTTTTTGTCCATTTTTCTAAATTAAAGCGTTTTTTACACAATAAACTTATTGAACCAAAAAATTTGGCCAGAAAAGTATTTTTTTTGTAATATTTTACCATAACTACGTGGAAAATTGCAAAGTTGTTGTTATTTTTGTCGATTTTTATAAATTTGTTTTTCTCTAAGAAATTTGTAAAATTGAAAAAAAACTGGACCAAAGAAGGCAAATTTAGTCTAAAATGCGTTATTTTCTTCGAGTTTTT
>NW_025400985.1:182581-184491 GCF_015345945.1 Tribolium madens
AAACAATAAATTTATAAATCTAGTATAAAATGCATTATTTTCTTTGTTTTTTAATAAAAAAGTAAAAATGTGTAAGATTTCCCCAAAAAAAGTAAAAAACCGCAAAGTTACAGTTATTTTTGTCTATTTTGTTTAACTTATTAGGTAAACTAAAAAAAAATTCGACAAAAGATAGCAAAAAAATTATAAATTTGGTCCAAAATGTGTTATTTTCTATGAATTTAGTAGTTTTTTTTTATCAAAAAAAGCTAAAATTTGTAATATTTTACCAAATATTTTACCAATGTGGAAAATTGCAAAGTAAGAGTTCTTTTTGCTACTTTTTAAAACTTGAGTAGATTTTCCACCAAGAAACTTAATAAACTGAGAAAATTATGGACCAAAAATAACAAAAAATTTATAAATTTAGTCTAAGATGCGTTATTTTCTAGGAATGTAACAGAATTTTCCATTAAAAAATTTGTAAAAAATTGCCAAAACTAAATTAAAGTTCTTTTTATCTATTTTTATAAATTCAGTGTTTTTCACTAAAACACTTATTGGGCTAAAAAACTTTTAGCCTAAAGAGAGCAAAAAATTTATAAGTTTGGTCTAAAACACTGTAATATTTTGTCAAAACAAATTTAAAGCATTTTTTACGCAGAAACTTAAGAAATTAAAAATTTTTTCGCAAATAAGACAAAAATTGAGCGTTTTTTGAAAAAAAAATTGAAAATCAATTGTCAACTTAATTGAGACCCCTTGAATTAATAAAGCCCCGCCACTGGTCAAAATTTTCAATTATCACCATGGCAACAACTGTACATGTCCCTAGCCACCCACTATTGTGTGTTGTAGAAAAAATTTATATGTCCCTCGTTTTCCAGGCAAAGTTTGCAAGGAAATCAAGCATTTATGGAAATCGAACTTGATTGAATACGTTTCCGACTTGTGGAACATGGTCGATTTTGTGACAAATATTTTTTACGCCGCTTGGCTGTCTTTACGTCTTTGTTCGATCTACATAACTCGAGTAAGTGAAAAAAAAAATTTTAATTAAAAAATAAAAAAAATATTTTTTTTTCAGAGAGCTGAGTTTCTGGGTGAGGACCCTTGGTACCCGCGCGAGGAATGGAACCCCTTTGAGCCCATGTTGATAGCCGAGGGGGCTTTCGCAGCCGCCATGATTTTCAGGTCATTTAAAAAAAATAATTGAAAAAAAAACTTACCTTGAAAAAACTTGCAGTTTCTTGAAATTGGTTCACATATTTAGCGTAAATCCGCACTTGGGGCCACTTCAAATCTCACTAAGCCGAATGATTATTGACATAGTCAAGTTTTTCTTTATTTATACTCTAGTTTTGTTTGCATTTGGTTGTGGTATGTTTCGCATTGGAGCGATCTTTTATAAATAACTCAATGATCGCAGGTTTGAACCAACTGTTGTGGTATTATGCCGAACTTGAGAAAAATAAATGTTACCATAAGTCGAATGGAATGCCCGATTTTGAGACCCATGACAAGGCCTGCACGATTTGGAGGAGATATGCCAAGTAGGGTGAAGACGGGAGAGGTGGACTGCTTGGAACTCAAAACTGACAATGATATTTCATCTAAATTTAAATAACATTGATTTTTTTATTTTCATGAAAAACTATGTTAAACTGGCTTTGGCTAACGAATTTCTCAAAAAAGTCAAAAATCTCAAAAACGAGTCAACTAAGGTATAGGGAAAGTCGGTTACTTTTATTAAATTTATTAAACTAAGAAAATTTTAGTATTTTAGACCAATGCTATTTTCTATGAATTTAATAGTTTTTTTTTTATCAAAAAAAGCTAAAATTTGTAATGTTTTACCAAAACAATGTGGAAAATTGCAAAGTAAGAGTTATTTTTTTATAAATAACTAAGCAAAAAATTTATAAGTTTGG
>NW_025400985.1:186431-189443 GCF_015345945.1 Tribolium madens
TAAAATAATTGACAACTTAATTTCCAAATCAAAAACCCCCAAATTTTCAATTGTTACCATGACAACAAATACTATATTTACTGTACATTTCTATAGCAACCGATGTTAAGCTAGCTTGTCTAATAAATGTCTCAAAATTTCAAAAAAAGTCACAAAATCTCAAAAAAAACACTCACTTCCGCCATAACCGGAAGTGTCACCATCTTAAAAATATTTTGTCACAACTCACAACATGTGGACCATCCCTCCCGGACTTACCCTATGAAAAACCACCAAAATAATTTAATTCACTGTGATATTATTTTATTTTTTTTAGTTTATTTGAAACGTCGCAATCTTTGTTTTGGGCCAGTTTTGGTCTCGTCGACTTGCTCTCGTTCGAATTAACCGGAATTAAAAGTTTCACCCGATTTTGGGCCCTACTAATGTTCGGTTCCTACTCCGTCATAAACATCATAGTTTTGCTAAACATGTTGATTGCAATGATGTCAAATTCGTTTCAAATCATCTCCGAACGTGCAGATATTGAGTGGAAATTTGCGCGAAGTAAGCTCTGGATGACTTATTTCGAAGATGATGATGTTTTACCACCACCGTTCAACATCCTCCCAAACACCGAACTGTTTTGCAGTTGTTTCAAGCTTCGCCAACGCAAGAAAAATAAAATTTGTAGTGTCAGTATTGCCATCATTATACAGGGTGTTCCGTCTAAACCTCACATTAGAAGTATTGGGAGTTGGAATAATCGTATTTATTTGAAAATTGCTACATAGCCATAAACCATTAAGTCCTCCTAAATGAAAATATTTTCAATATGGTAACACTTCCGGTTATACCGGAAGTCGGTCTCAACTTTCTTATTTTAAATGGAAAGGTATGTTTTTTACTGTGTTTTTGGATTTATCGGGTTATTTTAAGGGAGTTTTCATCAGCTTTCCCTATACCTAAATTTAGCCGTTTTTGAAATATTTCGAGTTTTTTAAAAATTTTTGGATCTGCACCTTACACTTTAAAAATCGGTAACTCTGCCATTTCTTAAGATTTTGAATTTGTTTTTTTGGCGTTTGAAAGAGAAAGTTTAGATCTTTCTTCCGGTGTTTTCAAATTTAAAAAAAAAATTAACAAACAAATAGCCATAACTCAAATTTTCCAATTTTTATTTTATAAAATGGAAGAGAATTTAATTCTGCATCGATCTGTATTAACATTCCCTATGCCTAAATTTAATAATTTGGACAAAAAACAAATAAGAAAAAAGGATTTTTTTGTTTTTTTTTTCTTTTCTGTTACCTATTTATCTAAATTTGAGAAAAATTTGCCCAAACAACGCAAACAATTTCAAAAGTGAAATGCGTTATTTTTGTTTCTTTTTATAAATTCAAAGCATTTTTTACATAGAAATTCACACAATTCTAGAAATTAACTAAAACAAGGCAGAAAATTGCGAAACTAAATTTAGAAATGGGTTTTTTCTTATTTTTAGAAATCCAAACCGTTTTTTTTAATTTTATTGAAATTGAAAAGTATCGTTAAAATAAGATCAAAAATWGCAAAATTGGGTGAAAAATTTTTATTAAGTTTTGGAGTGTTATAAACAATTCCTAGAAAGTTTGTCAAAGCAAAAAAGAAAATTCTAAAAGTATGTCTAAAATAGCTTAATTTTAATTATTTCGACAAATTTTTAGCACTTTTCATCGAAACATTTTTTTATTATTATTAAAAATGCTTTTTTCTTATTTGTTTTTTGTCCAAATTATTAAATTTAGGTATAGGGAATGTTAATACAGATCGATGCAGAATTAAATTCTCTTCCATTTTGTAAAATAAAAATTGGGGTATTTCATTTGGAAAAATTGAGTTATTGCTATTTGAATTATTACAAAAGTAACCTTAAAATTTCATGGTTTGTTAATTTTTTTCCAAAATTTGAAAACACCGAAAGAAAGATCTAAACTTTCTCTTTCAAACGCCAAAAAAACGAATTCAAAATCTTAAGAAATGGCAGAGTTACCGATTTTTAAAGTGTAAGGTGCAGATCCAAAAATTTTTGAAAAGCTCCAAATATTTCAAAAACGGCTAAATTTAGGTATAGGGAAAGCTGATGAAAACTCCCTTAAAATGACCCGATTAATCCAAAAACACAGTAAAAAATATACCTTTCTATTTAAAATAAGAAAGTTGAGACCGATTTCCGGTATAACCGGAAGCGCCGCCATCTTGAAAATATTTTTATTTATGAGGACTTAATGAATTATGGCTATGTACCAATTTTGAAATAAATATGATTATTCCAACTCCAAATACTTTTAATGTGGGGTTTAGTTATATTTTTCCCCCAAATGTAATATTTTTTCAGAAAGAATCCCAATTGAGGATTAAAGCCAAACACGAGTCGGTCGTTCGTTTATTACTGAAACGTTACAATACGTCAGAACAGCGAAAACGACACGAATTTGGCGTCACTGAAGACGATGTTATCGAAATCAGACAAGATATCTCAACTTTGCGATACGAAATTATCGATATTTTGAAAAATAACGGAATGCGAACCCCAAATGTGTCATTTGAGGACAAACAAGGCAAGTTTTTATTTATTTGTTAATTAAAATTACCCAAAAATTTTCAGTGGTAGGGAAAAAAGGCAAAATGATTGAACGAAGAATTCTGCGTGATTTTCACATTGGTGTTGTGGACGAAGTTGGCAAGACTGAAAACGTCAGTGTTTCCCCGAGTAAGAAAAGACGGCGAACATTCAAAAAGGAAAAAAAAGACTGGAATTCACTTGTGAGGAAAAGTACCAAGAGCTTCGACCCCATTGGCTCCTCTAGCAACCATATTGAATAAAAAATTGTTTACTGTTACCATAGCAATAATTGATGTTTTCGTGATTTTGAATAGAAAATCATAACAACGAATAATGTTTTTTATGAAACTATGACAACGAACTTTATTTCCAGGGGTCATGTGGTCTTCAAAGTTTGAGGGTTTAAAATTTTTGAAAGTGAAATAATT
>NW_025400985.1:191903-194117 GCF_015345945.1 Tribolium madens
CCAAAAAAGAAACAAAAAATTTATAACTTAATAAATTTAATTATAAATCTATAAATGAATCTAACAGTTTTTCAGTTTTCATTAAAACAGTTTAAATTTGTAAAGATTGTCGATTTTTATAAATTTAAAATGTTTTTCACTAAGAAACTTGTTAAATTAAAAAAAATTTGGCAAAAAGAAAACATGAAAATTACAAATTTGATCCAAAATGCGTTATTTTCTTCGAGTTTTTATTAAAAAAGTTAAGCTAAGTTGTGTGATATTTTTCCAAAAAAAAAAGTTAAAAATTGCAATGTTACAGTCATTTTTGTATATTTTTTATAAACTAGAGTGCTTTTTACCAAAAACTTATTAAACTAAAAAAAGTTTGGACAAAAGAGAGCAAAAATTTGGTCTAAAACTTTTTATGGAAAAAAGCCTAAACTTGTAATATTTTACTTAATTAATGTGGAAAATTGCAAACTAAGAGTTATTTTTATCACTTTTAAAAAATTGAGTGTTTTTTACCAAATTTTTTTTTTATTTTGGTCTAAAATGCGTTATTTTATATGAATTAACAAAGTTTTCTATTAAAAAAGTTAAAACGTGTGATATTTTACCAACACAATGTAGAAAATTGCAAAGTTATTGTTATTTTTGTCAATTTTAAAAATTTTTAAATGATTTTCACCGAGAAACTGGCTGAAAGAAAGCAAAAAATTTATAATTTGGTCTTTGAGTTTATTTATTAACAAAGTTAAAATTTGTGATATTTTTCCAAAAAGGTGGAAAATTGCACACTTTGCCCCATTTCGCTCCTCTAGCAACCATATTAAACAAACAATCGTTACAAAACACTGTTACCATAGCAATAAACGATATTTTCCTGATTTTCATTAGAAAACTATAGCAACGAAACGGAAACCATAACAACGAACGATGTTTTTTTAAGAAACCATGACAACGAATGTTATTTTGTGGTCATGTGGTCTTCAAAGTTTGTTTGCTTGTATTTGAAGGTTTAAAATTTTTGGAATTATTTTTATGGCCGTTAAAATGGGACGTATTTATGAAACAGATAATTATAGAATACTGAAAATAATTCGTTTATTTACTTATTTGTGTTATTAATTTGCAGACGTTTTAGTATTTTTGTATTGTAAACAAGAGAAAAACGTTTTCATTTATTTATTGATTTAAATAATTTTATTTACACAAGTTTAGTTGGGTGATAATAATTATAATTTATTAAAAAAGTAATTTTTTACGTGAAAAATAATAAACATCAAAATATTTCATATGCGAATAATCATAATCCAGCCACATTTATTTCTATTACAATAAGACATTACACCACAATTCTTTGCTTATTTTCCTCTTCTTCCTTTTTGAGGAGATTGCTCAACAGTTGAACCAGCGGCGACTCGTCATTCGCCTTCTTTCCAAACCTCAAAAAATTGCTATTTCGTCCAAACCTCAAAAAATAACTCGTATCGCGTTTATTCCGACGTCCAAATCGCAGATAATTCGTTGTTGGCTTGCGTCCAAATCGAAGAAAATCCGGTTTACTGCGTCCAAATCGGATAAAATGATCGTTCTTTTCCGGCTTTCCGGATCGCGTAGGCCGTGCAAAATCTTCATTATAGTCTTCATAATCGTCGCTTCGACCAAATCGAAGAAAATTGCTGTTTCTTCGTTGCACTTCAACATCGGAGGGGTCTTCAAAACTGTCAAAATTGTCCGAATAAAAGTCTTCGTTGTAGCCCCACGCCAACTGGATGATTAGTGTGGAGATTATGATGGCGAAAGGCACCATCTTGAAATCTGTAAAAGTGTTGTTAATTAAGTGTTGTGTCCAATTAAGTAACACGACGTTTTGAAAATGAGCAGAATCAGGTCAATTATATCTCTTGGAGCTCATCAATTTATCAGGATCTAGTGGCCTGGCGCTCTCTCTAAAGGTTATAAGCGTGAGTTACATACAAGAAGAGTTATTAAGTTTGAACGCAGTGTGAATTTTTACGTGTTTTTGGGACAGACGAGCTTGTCATAATGTATCAATTACGTACGTGTAAATAGTGTCGAGTTGCATGCTGAAAGTTTCATGAATTCATGAAAAATTTGCTGCTGAAACACTCCGACGAGGTGTAACGTGAGGATGAAGCTCACACGAAACCATTATTTCAGTTATATTAAGTTATTTGGCTTTTTTTTAATAAATTAAAAAAAAAAAAA
>NW_025400985.1:195076-197481 GCF_015345945.1 Tribolium madens
TTAATAAATTAGTGATTTTCACCAAAAAACGWATTAAACTAAGAAAATTTTGGACAAAAGAAAGCAATAAAAACATAAATTTGGTTTAAAATGCGTTATTTTCTAAAGTTTTTCATTAAAAACAACAAAACGTTTATTTTTTTTTTAATTAGGGTATAAAAAAGCTAAAATTTGTAATATTTTACAATATGTAAAATTGCAAGTTAAGAGTTATTTTTGAAACTTTTTAAAAATTGAGTGTATTTTTCACCAAGAAACTTCAATTACATTAAAAAAATTTGCAAAAATTTGCTGAAACAAGGTGGGAAATTACAGTCATTGTTATTTTTGTCGATTTTTATAAATTCAGTGTTTTTCACAAAAAAAACTTGTTAAATTAAAAAAAATGGCTAAAAATTTATAAATTTGGTCTAAAATACGTTATTTTCTATGACTTTAATTGTTTTTTTAACAAAAAGCTCAATTTTGTAATATTTTACGATAACCATGTGGAAAATTGCAAAGTAAGAATTATTTTTGTCACTTTTTAAAAATTGAGTGTGTTTTTTACCAAGAAACTTATTAAAGTGAAAAAATTTTGGACCAAAAAAAAAACAAAAAATTCATAAATTGGACTGAAATGCGTTGTTTTCTTGAGTTTTTTATTAAAAAAATTAAACTTTTAGATATTTTTTCAAAAAAAAGATGAGAAAGTGCAAAGTTACAGTTATTTTTGTGTAAATTAGAGTGCTTTTGACCAAAAAAAAAAAAATTTAACTAAAAAAATTCTGATCAAAGAAAAGCAAAAATAATTTAACTTTGCTCTAAAATGCGTTATTTTCTTAAAATTAACCAGTTTTTTACTAAAAAAATTAAAATTCGTAAAAGTGTGTTAAAACAAGGTAAAAATTTGCACTAATTGTTATTTTTGTCGATTTTGTGTTTTTCACCAAAAACTTGTTAAATTAAAAAAAAGTTGGTCAAAAAAAAAGGTAAAAATTTATAAATGTGGTCTAAAATTTTCTTTGAGTTTTTTTATTAAAAAAGTTAAAATCTGTAATATAAAACAAGATGGAAAATTGCTAAATCAGATCTAATACCGCGTTTTTCAGATCACTTTTTATAAATTTAAGGCATTTTTTACACAGAAACTTAATAAATTTAAAATTAATTAAAAATTTATTAATTTATAATACAGAATTTGAGCATTTTTTGACCAAAATCTTGAAAAAAAAAACTATTAACTTAAAATAAAAAATAAAATAATTGCCAATTCATAACTGCCAACTTAATTTTAAAATAAGCGACCCCCTTGATCAAAAAACTTTAATTTTTTTATGCCTTTAAAAAAAAATGTCATTATTTTAGTAATCAAAAAAAAATGTTTGGTAACCCTGAATTATTGACAGTCAATGGTAATGCAGCGCCTACTTGACGACAAAAATCTAGTTTTTTTCTAAGTTATTTTTATCATTTTTGATATAATTTCAGTCACAGGCTACTTTAAATTTTCAAACAATCCAATTATGAAAACACCACTTAACAAAATGCCTTAATTAAAAATTTTGATTATTTTAGTGAATTTATTAAAACTTGTGTTGATTTACATCAAAATGACTTAGGTATTTAATTATTTATAATCTTGTCAGTTTAATTAAATTTCGTCTTATTATGAGTGACAGTGACGGTCATTTAAAGCCCCAAGAAACGCAAAATTATCATCATAATATAATAGTTTCGTCCTCAAATATTCAATTTTACTACCCATAATTACAGCAATAATTGATAAAATTCTATATAAATACGGTTCAAAAATTTTCACACAAAAACACGATGTTGAAAATAATTATTTTAGCTTTGACACTTGTGGTAGCTTCTGGTTATGATGATGGTAAGTTTTAAACTACCAAATTTATATTTTAATTTTTTTTTTTTTCAAGAAACGAGAGTTAAAAGAGCCAATCAACAAGTTGCACCTCTCCTATGCCAATTCATCGACAATTTGGATCATTTTTTCGACAATTTAAACCAAAAATTTGTTTATTTACTCGAAGTTGATGCTCTTGGATGTGTTATACATATCGAAAATTGGGTTCGTGATTTAATCGAAAGTGGTATCAAGATTTTATTTTCAATCCGAAAAAGTGTGATTGTCGTAATCACACGTTTTGTTGTGGCGATTGTAAATTTGGTGTTTCTTTTTATTAAAATAATTCGCAGTATTTTGGATTATTTACCAGAGAGTGTTTTTTGTTAAAAAATTCTAGTAAAATGGGTGAAAATAGTGTGTTTTTTTTTAATTTATTGGTCATTTCCTCCAATTTCTCCTCATAATTCCCGAGATTAGGTTTTTAGTTTAGTATTGACAATTTATTTTTTTAAATATAAAAGTATTGACGTAAATAAACGTTTTGTTGAAATTGTGA
>NW_025400985.1:198423-199460 GCF_015345945.1 Tribolium madens
AAACGTTTTGTTGAAATAATAAAATAAAATAAATTGAGCAAAATAGTCTAAAACACCAATTTTGCTTAAGTTAATTTTTTTTTTTGGTTTATTTCAGCAAAATATATCAAAAAACTTAAAAACGTAAAAAATTGCATTATTTTGGCGAAATTTTGTAATTTTTTGGCTTAATTGTTTAAGTAAAATTTTACTCAGAAATGACTTAAAAAACATCAATTTTTGTATAATTTGGGGAATTTTGTTAAAAGAATTGAAATAACTATTTTTTTTTCTGTTTAGAAACTCAAATGACAAGTTTATTCTCCTCACAATTCGCTACTGAAAAATTGACATTTTTCAGGTTTTCAGGCTTTAAAAAACTATTTTTTGGTTGTTAAAAGTAAATATAAAAATATATTGGTGTTTCTTTTTATTAAAATAATTCGCAGTATTTTGGATTATTTACCAGAGAGTGTTTTTTGTTAAAATTCTAGTAAAATGAGTGAAAATAGTGTGTTTTTTTAATTTATTGGTCATTTCCTCCAATTTCTCCTCATAATTCCCGAGATTAGTTTTTAATCTAATTTGAACGTCAGAAATGAAAGGTAAATTGCGAGAAATGTGTTTTTTGTACTTTTCAATGATTTAAACTGTTGGCTTTATTAATGAATTCAATTCAACTTTGCAAGTCAACAAAACATACATTTGTGTTTGTTTTAAGCAAGGAATAATTATCTTTCTTGATCAAATACTCGCACTTGGAAAAAAATAATTATTTTTAAATATTCAATAGCATTTTGTTCGTGTACAAATGTGATTATTTTTATTAATGTAATAAAAAAATTTTCTCAAAAAAAGCTCAATTTTGTAATATTTTACGAGAACCATGTGGAAAATTGCAAGGTAAGAATTGTTTTTGTCACTTTTTAAAAATTGAGTGTGTTTTTCACCAAGAAACTTATTAAACTGAGAAAATTTTGCACTAATTTGTTCCAAACTATGTTATTTTTTAAGAATTTTTTATTAAAAAAAATTAAAATTTTCCAAAACAAGATTTT
>NW_025400985.1:203628-204875 GCF_015345945.1 Tribolium madens
ATATTTTCTATAAATTTAACAGTTTTTTTGTAAAAAGAAAGCTAAAATTTGTAACGTTTTACCAAAATAATGTGGAAAACTGCAAAGTGAGGATTTTTGTTCACTTTTTAAATAATTCTTTTAAACTTTTTTAAAATTGAGTCTGTTTTCAGGAAGAAACAAACTTATTAAACAGAGAATGATTATCTTTCTTGATCAAATATTCGCACTTGAAAAAATAATTATTTTTAAATATTCAATAGCGTTTTGTTCGTGTAAAAATGTGATTATTTTTATTAATCAGTAATTAAGTTGACGGGAGAAAATTGCTCTATTTATTTTTATCACCTTTGTGTTTTGTTACATAATAAAAGACTGCATTGGGACGTATTTTGTTACACTTGCAATTTACGAAATAACTAAACTTTTTCTTTTTTAGAAACTCAAATGACAAGTTTGCGACAGAAAAATTGAAATTTTTCACGTTTTCATGTAACAAAAAGGCTTTAAAAAACTATTTTTTAAAAGTAAATACAAAAATGCTGATTTTATTTCTTTTGTCGCTAATACAAATAAATCCTTGAAACCGTTTAGAAAAGTACAAAATTTTCATTTTTCAGAACATTTTATTAAATTATAAAACATTAAAGCTATCTGAGAAAAACTTAAGTCTTTAAATATTTACATTTGTCTGTAAAAAGAAGAAAAATATTTGCAAATTTCCTTATATTTTCAAAATTGATTAAAAGCCTAGAAAAGCAAAAATTAGACCATTTAATTAGACCAAATTTTGTTTTTAGTTCAAAAACGTGTTTTAAAAACTTAAAAAAAAGCGAAAATAATATTTTTAATTAGTTAGGCGACTTTTTGACTTGTTCTGACAAAATTTTATACACAAATAAAATAAATTGAGCAAAATAGTCTAAAATAACACCAATTTTATTTAAGTTATTATTTTTTTCGAGTTTATTTCAGCAAAATATTCCAAAAAAACTAAGTTTTTAACTTAGAAACGAAAAAAATTGCATTATTTTGGTGAAATTTTGTTACTTTTAGGCTTAGTTGTTTAAGAAAAATTTTACTCTGAAATGACTTAAAAAAACATCAATTTTTGWATAATTTGGGGAATTTTGTAAAAAGAACTGAAATATATTTTTTTCTATTTAGAAACTCGAATGACAAGTTTATTCTCCTCACAATTTGCTACTAAAAAATTGAAATTTTTCAGGTTTTCACACTTTAAAGAACTGTTTTCTGGTTTTCAGTGA
>NW_025400985.1:205779-211232 GCF_015345945.1 Tribolium madens
CTGTCCTTTTCAGAATTTCACTGAAAACAATAAATTATAATTTGCGTTCAGGAAATAATAAAGCGTTTTAATTAATTTTAAATCGATTGTTTGGGAAATAATTAATATTTTTCAACAAACTGATTTATTACGCTGTCGCTTTCTTTGAGTTATTCCATTCGCGTTTTTCCCCTAATTATCGTTCACTTCACGGTTTTGAGCAAATTGATTTTTGGCCGAAAACACTTAAAAATTGTGACATGAAACTTACGATTTTTGTTAAAATTCCTTTTGGGCTTTCAGCACAACTGGTTGCAGATCAACAGGCGTTTCAGGATGTTGCTGAAACGCTTTATCCTTCCAAGGCGCCTACATGACATGGAGGGGGTTGGTGCACCCCCATTGGCCGCCTCCACGATTCCTCCATAATTACATATTGTTACAATTTTGATTTATTTTACTACAAACCGACTATTACCACTAATATTTCATCAAATCGAAATTAACTTAACAAGTTTTAGGTTTCACCAATGACCAATTTTTTTCAATTACTCAAAGATTAAATTATTTTTATGAAGCCACACAGGAAAAAAGTTTTAGATTAAATCTGACGTTTCTTACAAAAGGATTTTTCTTTATGACTTAATCCTGATTTATTTGTTATGTCCGCCTTGTGGCGACATTTTTAAGGTTACTAGAAACATTCCTCTGACTGGAATACTAAAAATGAAAATTTCTACGAAAATGAAAAATAATCGGTTTGCTTTTATGGCGCAAATATCAAGTAGTCATTGACTGAATTAAAAATGACACTTGATGTTCATAAAAACAATAATAAAACAAAAAATAATAGGGTTTTTACTTTTTAATTTCTATTTACCCGCCACTGGTCACAATTTCATATTGTTGCTATGGTAATAATTTTTTGTTGTCATGATTATAGTAAATTTTAAAAAAAGTAATTTTGCAAATTAAAATTTTCAATTTTCAGTTGTTTCAATTTTTTTTAATTTTTTCGAAATAATAATTTATTAGTTTTGCTTTTAAAATTTTATTTAATTTTTTTAATTTTTTTTTTTAATTTTTTGAAAATAAAAATTAATTAGTTTTTATGGGTTAATTATCAAATAACCACTGACTAAATTAAAAATTACTTGTGATATATTTTTTTATTTCATAAAGATAGTAGTACCCGCCACTGGTCACTTTTTTGTTATCATGGTTTCTATAGCAACTATGCTACAGCCGACTCGACTAGGGATTTTTAAGAAAATAATGTAAAAATTAAAATATGGAACGCTTCTTATTTATTCGCGGAGATAAAAATCATTTTAGTTCCAATAAAACTCCTATATTAAAACTCGTACTTTGTGTAAATATTTATGCAACAATATTTCATGTAAAAGAATAAAAAGCACGAAGTTTTTCAAATAAATATGTATTTTTAGGATTATTGTAATCACAAAAACAAAATATCTCTCATAAGTTACTTAAATTTAGTGAGAATAAATTTGAATGTGGCGCGTCCCAAGTTGGGGATTTTTTCCCCGTGAAAAGCAGTAAACAGTCGATGATGTCAAAAATGGTGGCTTATGTTTGAAATATGTGAAGTAGAAGCAAACCTTTAACCTTTTTGGTAGTTTCCCCGTTCGAAATCATGTTAAATCAAGTGTCCGTCGAGGCTGTATATTCAGCCACTTACGTGGAGAATTATTTGGATTGTGTTGAAAATCTTCCCGATGAATTGCAACGCCTAATCTCCAGGATGCGAGAACTCGACGTCTGTTACTTGGGTAAAGTAGCATTTTTCTCACACAAACCCCTCCTCAAGTGTCATTTTCAGCCCGTGTGAGGGAAGCCGCATACCAAACGGAAAACTGGAAAAAAATCGGTAATGATAACCCCGGGAAGAAGGCTCGGGGCTTCGCCCGCATGCAACAAGCCCTGATCGCAGCCCAGGAACTCGGCGACGAAAAAATGAATCTTTTACAATCAATCCTGGACAAGATCGAAATCAAAACGCGTTTATTGGACCAGGATTTCAAAAATTTAGGTACTTTTCACCCTATTTCAAGTTACAATATTAAAATTTAGTGCTAGATTTTGGTAAAGACGAGACAACTCAACTCGAGAACAAAGAACAACAGCCCCCAATCACGACGAGTAACACCGGACTGGTGGAGAGGGCCCCCAAGAGGGCGCGACGCACCCGACATGACACCTTCTCCGGCCTGGAATCGAACCATAATGATGCTGCAGCCCCCGTGGAGCATGTCTTAAGGAGTCAAGTGCCATCATCCACCACCAACTCGACGAAGAAGAGTGCCACAGGGAAGAAGAAGAAACGTAAATCGAAACAAGTTCAAGCACAAAGAGAAGAATCTCCTCCACGTGAAGAAGAACCAATTATTGATCCCGATGAGCCCACTTATTGTCTCTGTGATCAAATTTCCTACGGTGAAATGATTATGTGCGACAATGATTTGTGCCCAATCGAGTGGTTCCACTTTTCTTGCGTTACTTTAACCACCAAACCCAAAGGTAAATGGTATTGTCCAAAGTGTAGAGGTGATAGACCCAATGTTATGAAACCCAAGGCGCAATTTCTCAGAGAACTTGAAAAGTATAATAAGGATAAAGAGGAGAAAACATAATTTTTTTCATTTTGTGTGTATTTTCTTTCTCTTATAGCAATTAAAATTTGATAGAAATGTTTTAAAATATTAATAAATATGTCTAACATAAAATTTCTTCTCTGTGATGCAAGACTACACACATTATGGCAGTGTAAAATAAAATAAATGTAACAAATGTGTAAGTAAAAATCCTCCAATCACCTAACAATAAATAACACAATGGCGTCAATACAAACTATCAGACTTGAAAATTAATCAAACACGCCTAGAGGTAAGCTAAAATGACTACAATTTTAAACCCAAACTCCATGTGGGTTTTTATTGGTTGGTACTGCATTTTCTAATTGGCGTGGGGAACCAATCATTTTTCGGGTACTTCCCTTATTATTAGGACCTTCCAAAATGGCGCGTAAATCCTCTGGTGGCGCTATAGTCAAACTTTGTAAATTCGCTTCTTTCATTTCAGTCACAAGCAATTCCACTTGTTTTTTCTTTTCTATTATAGCCGTCTCGAGTGCAGCAACCTGAAGAAAAAAAAATTACCAACAAAAAAAAACACACCAAAAACTAACTTCTTTTTTGAGGGTTTCAGCAGTCAAATGATGCAATTCAGTGCTTTGTTTTGCCAACTCAATATCTCTTTGTAATCGTTCCATTTCAACTAAAAGATTTTTTTCCATTTGTTTACGTGATTCGGTACGACGTGATAACGCTCGTTGTTCCATTTGTAATTCATCCATTACTAAACGAATTTTATTTTTACATTGTAAAAGTTCAGTTTCACAATTTGCAAGTTTAGAGCGTAAAAGAGTTATTTCAGATTTGAGTGTTTTCTCTTGTTGTTTCACGATTTCACACTCTTCCTCAATATAATTCAATGCCTGAATCTGGAGATTAAATTATTATTTGAATTAAAATTAATTAAATTAAACCTGATCTTGATTGATTTTCGTTGCATTAGTCATTGCGAGAATTTCCTGCGAAATATACTCCAATTGCATTTGTTTTTCACGTTCTTTACTCTCCCAAAACACAATTTCCGCGTCAAACTGCAACAAAATCAAATTAATTTTTCAATTAATTAAATTAAAAGTCGCACTTTTGTGAGATCTGCTTGCTGATTGGATAACTTCTCTCTCTGGTAATTAATAAGGGCGATTAATTCCCTATATTGTGCATTATACAGTACAGATTCCTGTAATTTGTGTGTTTTATTTGACTCTTGGAGGATGTTTTTTTTGGGGGGTGGAGGGTCGCGGTAAGGTGGCGGTGCTAAAGGGTGGATTCTATGACTAGGAGATTCAGATTTTTTCGGTGAATTTTGAGTTTCACGCACTTCGAGTGTTTTTATATGGGGGACACCTTTCACAACGCCGACTTGGGATTTTTGCGGGGATTCCACTATGATGTTGGCTGATGATGAGGTTTTTGGTTTGGTTGTTGGTGTCATGGGTTTGCTTTCGTTCCATTGGAGGATGAATTGGACGTCGTTTGAGTACTCGCCCCATTTCATCAAAATCTGTGAAATTTTCTTACAAAATCGGTTTTTTTTTCGTTTAACAAACCTTGAGTGGGTTTTCATTGGGGGCCAACTGTCGTTCATTGTTCCTCCACCGTTCTATAAGTGTGAATCGGCCTGATTTGCCTGTAGCGTGAGCTAAAGCAAACACTACATCCTGGAATTTCAAAGTGAGAAAAATGATCGAAATTATGTTTCAGGGGGTACCTGACATGTTGTTGTCTCGGTCACTCCACACACTATCCTCTGGATGCCCTCGACCCAAACTTTTAACTCCATATTGCACTTAAAAAACTATTTTATTCACAATTATCCTCACTCAATTATTACACTCACCTAATTCCAGGTTTTGGCATTTTGATCAATCGAAGCTCTGGGTTAACAAATCTGGAGTTTACGTAATTGAATAAAAACGATGTTTATTCAAAATAAGCATTTTTTTACATGTTTTGAGTAAAAAATGTGGAATTTATTATTATTTATAAACGTCAAATATTTTTACTCCTGTCACTTGCCACCAACAAAACGATCAAAAATCCCTAAACTCGCCAACTTGATTCAAATCGATGAAAGTTTTGAGTTTCTTGTGTGTTTTTTGCTTATTTACTACCAGGATTAAAATATTAACATAAAGCTTAACCAAAAAATGACGCAAAAAATGAATATTTTGCTCACAAGTAATCAAAGTTTGAGGTTTTTACAGATTTTAAAAGAAAAAGTGCAAAATTTATTATTTAGCTAATTATTTTTAATTGAAAATTTGTAAATTGTTACCAAGAAACGGGTAAAAATCCCTAAATTAGTCTGCACCAACGCCAACTATTTTTAAAATCCCAGTAAAATTTTTGCTCCAATTTTATGTTAATTTCTAAATTTTTGTTGGTTTTTCGTCTTGTTGAACTCAAAAAAATGACACAACAGGAAAAATTACCAACCAGTGGGTAAATTTAGAGTTTTTCAATAATTTTAAAGTAAAAAGTCCGAAATTTATTTTTTTTTAATTAAAAATTTGTAAATTATTGTTACTAAGAAAATGACCAAAAATCCCTAAATTATCCTGCGCCAAGGCCAACTAAATATTTTTAAATTCGTACTTTTTGCTTCAATTTTTGTGGTTTTTGTGTGCATTTTTAAATTTTTGTGCGTATTTAGTGTTGTTAAATTTCAAAAAATGTTATGGTRAGTGTTGTTTTTCCAATTTTTTGCTTACAAATCACCAAAACGCAAATTTTATCACGGCAATCAGACATAACCCAAAAAAGTGACTCAAACAGGAAAAATTATCAACCAGTAGTCACATTTAATGTTTTTTAAAGATT
>NW_025400985.1:211547-213551 GCF_015345945.1 Tribolium madens
GTCACATTTAATGTTTTTTAAAGATTTTTAAGTAAAAAGTGCGACATTTATTATTTTTAATTTAAAATTTGTAACTTATTGTTACTAAGAAAACGCCAAAAATCCCTAAACTATCCCGCGCCAACGCCAACTAAATATTTTTAAATTCGTAGTTTTTGTTCCAATTTTCTGTTTTTTGTCTTAATTTCTAAATTTTTGTGTTGTTAAATTTCAAAAAATGTTATGGTAAGTCTTGTTTTTCCTATTTTTCGCTTACAAATCACCAAAACGCAATCGGATTTAATCCAAAAAAGTGACTCAAACAGGAAAAATTATCAACCACTAGTCAATTAACTGTAAAGTTTTTTTTAAAGATTTTGAAGCAGAAAGTGCGAAATTGATTATTTTTAATTAAAATTTGTAAATTGTTACCACCAAGAAAAGGACCAAAAATCCCTAAATTATTAGCACCAACGCCAACTACTTTCAAATTGGCGGGAAATTTTTCGCTCTAATCTCGCCTTTTTTCATTGAATTTCTAAATTTCCGTGAGTGTTTAGTGTTATTAAATCCGAGAAAATGTTATCGTAAGTGTTATTTTCCCCATTTCTACCGTTGAAAACCCCCAAAAACGAAATTTTAGCACTACAATCCAACCTAACCTCAAAGACGACTCAAACAAGGAAAACGTCTCCGATAACCCCTTAAACATCGGAGATACCTGCCGTGACCCAAAAACCAGCGGTTTACCCCTCGAACAAGAACACGAAGAATACCAATACTTGAACCACATCAAATTAATCATCGACAAGGGGGTTAAAAAAAGCGACCGAACTGGTGTTGGCACATTTTCGATTTTTGGGGCCCAAATGCGCTATTCTTTACGCGACAACACCTTCCCCTTATTGACCACGAAACGTGTTTTCTGGCGCGGCGTCGTCGAAGAGTTGCTTTGGTTCATAAAAGGCTCAACAAACGCGAATGAATTGAAAGAGAAAAATGTCCATATTTGGGATGCTAACAGTACGCGAGAATTCCTCGATTCAGTGGGGCTCAATGAGCGGGAAGAGGGCGATTTGGGGCCGGTTTATGGCTTCCAGTGGCGCCACTTCGGGGCTGAATACAAAGGAATGAGAGCTGATTACACCAATCAAGGAATTGACCAATTGGCTCATGTTATCAACACGATTCGAAATAAACCCAATGATAGGAGGATTATAATGTGTGCGTGGAACCCTGTGGATATCCCCGAGATGGCCCTCCCGCCGTGTCACTGTCTTGTGCAGTTTTTTGTCGCAAATGGGGAATTGTCGTGTTTGTTGTACCAAAGATCGGCTGATATGGGGCTTGGGGTACCTTTCAATATCGCAAGTTACTCGCTATTGACTTACATGATTGCACATGTCACCGGATTAAAGGTTTTTGTCGCTTGTTTTTTGATCAAATTTCGACCAAAAACGAGATTAAATAACGTGGTTTTAATCTTATTTGGTGATTTTTTACTAAAAACGTAATTTGAATAAGATTAAAATTACGTCATTTTTTTTCACCCAATAAACTTTATGAACTAAAAAATTTGGCCAAAAAAATCATAAATGCGTTATTTTCTATGAATTTAATAGTTTTTTTTTTCTCAAAAAAGCTCAATTTTGTAATATTTTACGAGAACCATGTGGAAAATTGCAACGTAAGAATTATTTTTGTGACTTTTTAAAATTGAGTGTGTTTTTCACTAAGAAACTTATTAAACTGAGAAAATTTTGCACTAATTTGTTCCAAAATATGTTATTTTTTAAGAATTTTTTAGTTAAAAAAATTAAAATTTGTAAAAATTTGCCGAAACAAGATTTTGGCCAAAAGAAAGCCAAGAACCATGTGGAAAATTGCAAGATAAGAATTATTTTTGCCACTTTTTAAAAATGAGTGTGTTTTTCAATAAGAAACTTATTAAACTGAGAAAATTTTGCACTAATTTGTTCCAAAATATGTTATTTTTTAAGAATTTTTTAGTAAAAAAAATTAAAA
>NW_025400985.1:215116-220246 GCF_015345945.1 Tribolium madens
CGAATGTAATTTTTGACCAAATTTGCTAATTTTTTCACAAAATTTTGCAAAAATAAATGCATTTCTGGGAGAAAACTTAAAAAAGACAAAAATTGAGTGACTACACAAAATTTTGCTCAAAATAACATTAATTTTTGACACAAAATTGAAAATTTTTAAATTTGTGTTTCAGCCCGGGGAATTCATCCACACTTTGGGGGACAGTCACGTCTACTTGAATCACGTCGAGCCGTTACAAGAACAACTCAAAAGGACCCCAAAACCGTTCCCGAGTTTAAAAATCAAGAGACAGGTTTTGAGTATTGAGGATTTTGTTTTTGATGATTTTGAGTTAAGTGGTTATGAACCACACCCGAAATTGAGTATGCCGATGGCTGTTTGAGGTAAAAGAGTTTTTTTTTTTGTAAATAAAACATTTATTGAAACTATTCTCGCATATCTAGTGCCACATTAATGTGTCCCATTTTATTCACTCCCAATTTGACATTCAAATTCTCACAATTACTGTTATTATTATCGGTCATAGTGGCCATTATACCACCTATGGTACTAATAGTACCAATTCCTTCATTTGTAAAATCTGGTAGAATCCTCTTGTATAATTTTCTCGCCGCAAATTGCAACAAAACCATTTCAGCCAACATAAGAGTGTTGTGGATTACTACAAGAAATGAATTAATTAAAAATTGTGACGTAATTTTAATTACAATTTGCATAAACAGTTGGTGTTATTGGTGGTCGACAGGGTAAAATATCGATCCAGACTAGTCCTCTAGTGGCAGCCCCTTGCATTTTTGCTAAAACTAGTACCAACTGAAGAACGATAAATTTCGGTGGCATTAAATATTCATCACCGAGGAAACCTTTCAAAAGATTAATTGTCATAGCCATGCCCCAAACCCCGAACAAAATCGAAATAATAATCACTGGTTGCAAATACATGTAATTGACTTGATACAAACTCTAAAATTTTCAAAATTAGAATTTTTTTCGAAAATTTTAAACACATACTTCTCGTTCAGCCCACATGACTAAAAGCACCAAATAAACGAGTCCCTGAACGACGGGTAATTGCAAAACGAGGAGTCGTAATCGCTGAATTGTGTTCCTGAAAAAAATCCTGTAAAAAAAAATGATTCAAATTTATTTTACTCTACTTTGTGACTTCAATTGGTGGTAAAAAGAAGCAACAAGGCCAACAACAACATGGCATCACTCTCAAATTCAAACTTCCCGGTTTGACTTTACGAATTAGCTCGGCTTCGCCTCCACAATACGCCACAAAAAGGCAAAATAATTGGTACATTCCTGCCATAAAGGCGCCTTGAGTGATTGCCTCGGATAGGAGATGGGCACGTGGGACCAAAATTGCGAAATATGTCACTAAAGCCACCACCTACAAAAAAAATTATACAGGGTGTTCCGTTTTTATTGTTACAAATTTAAACAGGTGGTAGGATATTCAATTCTAAGACAAAAGTTTCCTATAAACATGTATCGAAAAATGCTTGGTAAGGGAGCTACACCCCCTGAAAGGGGGCTAATATGTTTTTGTTAATATTTCAGATAAAATTACAAAATTTGGTACAGATGATAATCTTTATACACCTAAACGAATTCAAACATCAAATGTCGAAATTTTTAATCAGGGGCGTACGAAACTGGGGGAGTTTAAGGTAAAAAAATACCCTATTTATTTTGATTGTTTTGATAAAATTTCCCCCAAAAACGAGCAAAAATCCAGCAAAACAACTATTAAATAACGTCATTTTTAATTTAATTTGTTGAAATTTTTTATCATACTTTGTCGAAAAAAACTGAATTTTTAGCTAAATGCTCAAATGTTTAAAAAAGATTTAAAAAAACATCATTTTTCGACTTGTTTGAGCGAAATTTTGCGAGAAAAGTGTATTTGTGACTAAAAAACTTGCTTCAACACCTGAAAAAAGTAATTTTGACTTAAAATGTTTTTTTTAACTTTTTTTGATAATATCTTATCTAAAAACAAGCTAAACAAGAAAACAATTTTTGAAAGTAACGTAACTTTTAATCTAATTTTGTGTTTTTTAAGTCTGTTTTGACAAAATCTTGCAAAATACTTAAGTTTCTCGCTTAAAAATTACTTAAATTGTGGTAATTTGGTAATTTTTCAGTTTATTTGAATCTAATTTTTTGAAAAAAAGTGCGTTTTTGACTGAAAAGTGTATTAAAACGGTGGAAAAGGTTAAAAATAATGACATTTTTGCCACGATTCAGTATTTTTTTTTGACTTAGCTTGCTGAATCAATTAAAAAACTTTCTGTTACAAAAATAACTTAAACGTACTAAGAAAGCAAAAAAAAAACACTATTTTTAACCTAATTTAGTGATTTTGTAGTTTATTTAAACAAAACTTTGCAAAAATGCGGTTTTGACTGTGAAAAAAAGGCAAAAATATTGATAAAATCATCAACTTGTTGATTTTTTTTGGCCTATTTTGACGAAATCTTTACCAAAAAGTAATAAATCGTGGAAAACAGTCAAAAACAATGTCAATTTTTAAATTTTTATTTTATTTAGTGGTTTTTCGATAAATTTTAGAAAAAATGATAAAAAAATAGTGGGCTAATATGTTTTTGTTAATATTTCAGAAACCATTTAAGATAAAATTACAAAATTTGGTACAGATGATAATCTTTATTCACCTAAACGAATTCAAACATCAAATGTCGAAATTTCTAATCAGGGGCGTACGAAACTGGGGAGTTTAAGGTAAAAAAATACCCTATTTATTTTGGCTTTAGTTTCTCGGTACTTCCAGCAACAAAATCTTAAGTTTGATAGTTTATCACAGAAAAGTCTCTCTTGTGTCGATACGACTTATTATTTTTGAATAAAATTAATTTAAAATTTATGTTACACCCCAATACAACATTCAAATAAATCAGAATTTACAGAATAATAAAAGCAAAAAATTCATATTTTTTAATCAACCTCAACTAATTAACATTACATTACAGTAACAATAATAACATTAATTAAATTGTCTAAATCTAAAAGAGTTGTTCAAAGTGACCACCATTTTGGTCAATGCATAACTAAAGAAACTAGAGCCAAAATAGATAGTATTTTTTTACCCTAAACCCCACCAGTTTCGGACGCCCCTGATTAGAAATTTCGACATTTGATGTTTGAATTCGTTTAGGTGTATAAAGATTATCATTTGTACCAAATGTTGTAATTTTATCTTAAATGGTTTCTGAAATATTAGCAAATTTTTCGATACATGTTTATAGGAAACTTTTCTCTTAGAATTGAATATCCTATCACCTGTTTAAGTTTGTAACAATAAAAACGGAACACCCTGTATAGGGTGTTTGACAAAAAGCAAAATTACCGGATAAACACCGATGACAAAAGCCGAGTAGGTTTTGACCCGTGATGAGGAATTTTTTATTATGTATCTGAGTGTATCAATGAACATTACTAAAACTAACACTACGGCCAATGTGCCAAGGGTTACTAGAGTCACTCCGTAGACGTTGGTGGCTGAAATGAAAAATTTAATACATTTGAAAAAAATTTACCCGCCACTGGTCACACTTTATCACCATAGTGATTGGTAATTTTGTGTCGTGTTACTATAACAACATAGGGATTTCCATAGCAACCGTTACTAAAAAGTCACTAGCGACTCGTCATGATGTGAAATTTTGAGGAAGAAATGATTTTTTTTTATGTAATAATCGTGTTTATGTAATCACGAAAAAAAATAGTGAATATGTAGCACGACCGGAGAGAAAACAAGGTGAAAGTCAAAAAAAGTCGAAGAAAAGTTTAATTTCAGTTTCTTTGGTATGTTGCGTAATTGAAATGTGGATCATGTCAGTTGGTATACAGTGTTCCTATTATTATTTTAAATGTCTTTAGTAAAAGTAGATGAAATTTTTTACCTGATAAATATTCCGGAATGGATGGTATGTCCATAAGGGCACATGTTCTATTTTTGTTGAAAAAATCCATTTTTGTCACTTATCAGTAATTATTTCACAGTTTTTGACATTTTAACGTTTATTTATTCATTAGTTTTGTTGATGCAATTTTACTAATACCATGTCAATGAATGGACTGAAGTGTACATTCCACCATCAGAAATAAGACACAAGAGGGGGTCGCTACGCCAACTTTCTTAAAGTTACATTAAATATTGTGCAACTTTGTCAATGAAGAATGGAGGAAATTCAAATAAAATATTAACCTTACTCGAAAGCAACTTTTTATCACCGACAAAAATTTAGCATATGCAATTATGGTAAATTATTTAAACGCTTTGTTTCTAATTCAAGTTTTTTTACCAATTTTTTTTTTAAGCAATTTACTAAGTTCCCTTAAATTGATGATTTTAATTATTAAACTAGTGAAAAAACAATGTTTATTTCTTACTCGTTATTCATTTATTGGTAAATTTGAAATTTCTATTATGTTAATGTGTGTTTCCAGTTGCCAAAGTATACACTAAAAATTCTTGTCCCCGACAACAGATAATTAACAGAAGTTTTATTTGTCAACAGTAACAGATATTGTTTTATCAAATTTTGCGTTTTTTAGGCTTATTTTTGACTAAATTTTGCTCAAAATCGAGTGAAAAAAGCTAAAATAATATCAGTTTCGATTTAATTTAATAATTTTTCAGACAGTTTTAGTACATTTTCAGTTTTCCTGTAGATATGACAATTTTTTTTTGCTGTTTCGGAAAAGATAAAAAAATCTCTTTTTATGCAAATTCCAAATTTGAAACCAGTTTGTGTCCATCGGTTTTCCGATTTTGTTCATCAGTTCAAATTTTCGTTAAAAACGTGCTTAAAAGATAATAAATAACATTACTTTTGTCCAAATTTTGTGTTTTTTCGGCTTTCTTGACTAAATTTTGCCCAAAAATCAAATTAAATCAAATGACACAAACTAAATAACAATAATTTTGATTTATTTCTGTGGTTCAAATGGAGTGAAACAAGATAAAATAATATCAATTTTGATCTAATTTGGCAATTTTCAGCCTATTTAGGCACACTTTTTTTTTTAAAAAGTGCTTTTTTATTTCTAAAAGGTGCTGAAATAACTCGAAAAGAGAAAAAATAACACCATTTTCAC
>NW_025400985.1:220366-231683 GCF_015345945.1 Tribolium madens
GAAATTTTGTGTATTTTTTTTGGCTTATTTTTGACGAAATTTTAGTTAAAACCACTTAAATCTAACGAAACACACAAATTAACATTAATTCAGTTTTTTTTTTCTAAAATACTATACTCAAAAAATGCAAAAAATAGAATTAATTTGATGAATTTATGTTTTATTTTCAACAAGATTTTGTGAAAAAAAAAAACGTTTTTGACTGAAAATGTACTTAAACACTTTGAAAAAAGCAAAAATTATGCAATTTTTGGCTTAAGTTAGTGATTTTTGGTCAATTTTAGTGTAATCTCAAAAAAAAAACTAAAAATTTTGTTCGAGAACGCTATTTTAGAACAAATTTTGTGTTTTTTCGACTTATTTTATTATTTTTTAAATTTTACTCAAAACAAGCTAAATCGAACGAAACATTTTCACTCTTTTGGACTTTTTTCTTTTTGTCAACAGTAAACAGCATTTTGAGACAGATACTACATAATTTTAACTTATTTTGTTGTAGTATTTTTTTTAAATAAAAAAGAAATTTCTATTATGGAACGTATAAAAAATCAGTTAATGTATGTTTCGAATTGCTAGAATAGAAATTCATGTGTTAGCTAACTGATATTTAACAGATGGGTCAACGGCATTTTGAAACAGATACTACATGATTTAACATTATTTTGCTATAATTATTTTCAGTTAGTTGAGTAACAGTGATTCAATTATTCATTTATGATGAAACAAATTAATTAAAAATCAGCTAATGTATGTTTCGAATTGACTGTGTATAACCCAAAAATTAATTTTTCAAGTGTGAAAAGCATTTTTAAACAGATACTACGCAGCTTTAACTAATTATTTTCTCATAAATATGAGATTTTGATATGTATAAAAAATCAGTTATTGTATGTTTCGAATTAAGCGTCAAGGGCATTTTGAGACAGATACTACATAATTTGAATTGATTTTGTTGAAGTTATTTTCTGTTAAATAACAAAATTTCAATTAATAAGTCAGTAAAAATTAATTAAAAGTCGGCTAATGTATGTTTCGAATTGCCAGGGCATACAAATACTACATAATTTTGAGTTATTTTAAATCAATTACGTCTCTTGAAATTTTAATTAATAGAAAAAATATATCTTATCGTCTGACAACAAGATATTATCTCAACACTTTAAGAAAAAATATAACCGTTTTTCTACCTATATATTAAACCGATTTGTAAACATTCTAGATTAGAAACAGTCAATAACTAAATCGATAAGATAATTCGTATTTCGAGTAAGAAATTTCTACAAATTCCCAATTACGGTAGCGCGAAAAATGATCAGAAATCGTGGTAAGTACGAATTTATTACTCAATTAATGAAATAATTTCACAAAGAGAAAAAAATTCTAATTTTGATAACACGTGTGTAAAAACCTTATCATATTATTTTTCCAGGTGATAAAATGATTGTATTGATTCTAATTTTGGAAGTGGTGACCCGAGTCCAAGGGGGCTGCCCTACTCGTTGCACTTGCACCCAAAACTCGCTAACTTGCGTCCAATCGAGTCTAGAATCGGTCCCTTATTTCGACAGTTTGGCCAACACCCCCGTCATAATCGACCTCTCAGGCAACCCCATAACATACATCGAAATCGACGATTTCAGTTTCGATAAAAGCCACCAAGTCAAGGAGATTTACTTAAATAGCACCTCGTTGACCATCATCGACGAGCACGCCTTCGACGAGCTCGAAAACTTGCAAGAACTCTACTTAAACGATAATTTACTCCACTATTTCCCCGATGAAATGATCAAAAAGAACGAAAATATGGTGTTGTTGGATTTGTCGAGTAATTATTTCAGTGAAATGCCGAGGATTCAGTCGGGGAGTTTGGAGGTTTTGGCAATTGCGAATTCGCGAATTGAGGGGATTAGTGAGGGGGCTTTGGACGGGCTACCAAATTTGCGAATTTTGCTCTTGCAACAGAATAATTTGAAGAGTGTTAATCCGGGGATTTTCTCAAAGATGAGTAATTTGTTTTTTGTGAGGCTTGCCTATAATCCGTGGTTGTGTGATTGCAAAACTGTGGAGTTGTTTGAGTTTTTGGTAAAGAAGCGGTTTGTTGATAACACCGAAACGATTCAGTGTCTGAATGAAGAGAAAATTTTCGTGGAAATCCCCGAAAAATGCACCGATTTTAACAATACTAAACCTCGGAATGAAACTGAAGAATTTGATGGTGATTTTTATTACGTTTTGGTTCTGTTCGTTGCAATTTTTTCGAGTTTGGTTTTGGGGGCGATTTGTGGTACTTGTCTCACTTATAAATTTCTGACAAGGAGTGTAAAAATCACCGAAAGCAAAAAAACACTACTCTAACTCACATTTTTCTATATTTTGATATTTTTCTAACTGTTTTAAGTTATGTAAATAAACAATTTCTACTATTGCTATTTATTGACTAAATCGTTACAAATTATTGATCATTTTCGAAATCAGCTGGATTTTTCCTCATTAGTCTTTGGTGTTCTTTTTCAACTTGGTCGTAAACCACGTAACCAAGAAGGAGGGCTGAAAAATAACCATTACACAATTTTTTTTACTAAATTTACACTTACGTGGAACTACGTATAAAAATTCTTCTTTAATACGTCTCAAAGTGTTTGGGACACCGTGTGAAAAAATGCCAGAGAAGGCCTTGAGTTCAAAGGGCGATAATCGGTAAGTGATGATTCCTCGGAGTTTATATAACTGCCCGAAACCGTGCCCCATCTGAAAGTGAGGTTATATTACATAATCACTTGAATTTGTACTAATTAACTGAACTATTTGGGGGAACAATGAAAAAATGAGGGAAAAAGTGGTCAATTTTATGAAATTCTTACTTTGAGTGATCAATCAAGTTGGCGAAATTACGATGAATTAACCTCGAACTGTCACTTTGACAACTGACAGCGGACAGTGGCCAATTAAATGACACTACTATGGCGGGTATTTTGGATTTCGAAAAGTTCAAAAAAAAAATTGGATTTATATTTTTTCTTATTTTGGTTCATTTACCGAAAAACTCATAAAATTCGAAAGATATTGTCAAAAAAATTGCACAATTTTGTCGAAAATGATTTATTTTCTGTTTTGCTAGTGTTTTTTTCTAACAAAAAAATTTAAGAAATCTTGTCAAATGTATAGAATTGCAAAATTACTTCTCAAAATGCGATTTTTCATTAAGAAACTTACTAAACTTCTAAATTTCAAGTTTTTTGCCAAAATAAGTTAAAAAAAATTGAAATTTAGACCAAAATATCCAAAAAATGTCCCAAAATTAGAATGGTTTTGTCAAAAAATTGAACAATTTTATCGAAAAATTACAAGATTTATGAAATCTTGTCCAAAACAAAGTAGAAAATTGCAAAATTAAATCTTGAAACGCGTTATTTTCGCATGTTTTTATAAATTTGGAGCATTTTTCACTAGAAACATACTAAAATTTCAATTTTTTTGTCAAAATTTCTATTAATTTAAGAAAAAAAAAATCAAGTTGGCGAAATTACTCAGATTACTCACTTTGACAACTGACAGCAGACAATGGCCAATTATGACAATGGTATTTTTGATTTCTAAAAGGTAAAAAAAATGCAAAAATTTGGAATATTTTGGTAAATTAAGACAGAAAAATGCAAAGATTAATCTGAAATGTGTTATTTTTTTTTATTTGGGTTCATTTAGAGCGTTTTTTATTGAAAAACTCACAAAATTCGAAATTTTTCACCAAAAAATTTCACAATTTTGTCGAAAAAGATTTATTTCCTGTGAATTTGCAAGTGTTTTTTTCTAACAAAATCAAAAAATTTAAGAAATCTTGTCAAAACAAAGTATAGAATTGCAAAATTAGTTCTCAAAATGCATATTTTTTATAAATTTAGAGCATTTTTTACCGAGAAACTTACTAAATTTTAAGTTTTTTGCCAAAATAAGCTAGAAAATTTTGAAATTTGGTCCAAAATGTCCAAAAAATGTCACAAAAATTGAATGAATTTGACAAGAAAATACACAATTTTGTCGAAAAGTCACAAAATTTAAGAATTCTTGTCAAAACAAGGTTAAAAGTTATAAAAATGCAAAAAAATCTAGATTTTGATAAATTAAGACAGAAAATTGCAAATATTAATGTGTATTATGTTATTTTTCCTTATTTGGTTTTATTTATAGCGTTTTTTAATCGAAAAACTCAAAAAATTCGAAAGATTTTACCAAAAAATTGCACAATTTTGTCGAAAATGATTTATTTCCTCTAAAGCTAGTGTTTTTTTTTCCAACAAAGTCAAAATATTTAAGAAATCTTGTCAAAATACAGAATAGAATTACAAAATTAGTTCTCAAAATGCTATATTTTTGTATATTTTTATAAATTCAGAGCATTTTTTTCACCGAGAAACTTACTAAATGTCTAGTTTTTTGCCAAAATAAGTTAGAAAAATTTGAAATTTAGACCAAAATGTCCCAAGGAATTCGAATGATTTTGACAAAAAATTGCACATTTTTGTCGAAAATGCGTTAGTTTCCAAGAATTTTCACCAACAAAGTCACACAATTTCCAAAATCTTGTCAAAACAAAATAGAAAATTGCAAAATTAGATCTCGAAATGCATGTTTTTATAAATTTAGAGGATTTTAAAAATTTTGTCAAAATAAGTTACAAATTTCAAATTTTGCTCCAAAACTTGTTAATTTCCATCAATTTAAGAAATAAAAAGTATCAAAACTTGATTTTTTTGTTTTTTCCACCTCACACGAGTCGCACATGTGTGTGGATTTGTAATTGCTATAGAAACGTGCTGAAGTTTGTGCATAACCATGGTAACAAAAAGGTGCAAAAGTAAGAATTGCCATAGCAACAATAAGAAAATTGAAACCAGTGGCGGGTATTTTTGTTTTATTCAAAAATAAATTGAAACAAATAATTTATTTAAAATTCCACGTGAAACGGGTAGTATTTGTGGTCGACAAAGGCCGAAAAAGCGCAAATCCTCTGATTCCGGTTACACGAATCCAAATATTCCACATCTTGTGAATCAAGTTGAAAGTCAAAAATGTCAATATGTTCCCTAATTCTGAACTGATTGCTACATCTCGTGACCACACAAATACCTAACGAAATCTAGAAAATAAAAAAGTTTGGTGTTTTTTCCCGTTTTGTTTTCTTATTACTAAATAATTTAAGACGACTTGAGCGGCGGTTTTTCGATGTTTCCGTGCAATTTCGTCGATTTTCTCATCACAAATCGTAGGTTCTGGGAAATTGGGGACTCCACCCATTTCATTAATCCCCAAGGGGCAGTATCCCGTGACTAAAATATTGCGTTGGGTGCAAAATTCTATAATTTTTTTCTGGTTTAGACGCGGATGGACTTCGATATGGTTCACAGTGGGTTTAATATTGGCGTTTTTGAGAATTCTGGTGATTTGTTCGCTGTTAAAATTCGCTAAACCGATACTTCTTGTGTAACCCTGGTAGACGCAATCCTCCATTCCTTGCCAAGTTTCAACATAATCGACGTCACTGTACGCACTAGGCCCTTCGTTCAAGGGCAAAGAATTCGCATTGACCTTAAAAAAAATCACAAATTCGAAAAAAAAATTTTTTTACTTTACCTTGAACCCCAAAGGCCAATGAATCAAATACAAATCGACATAACAAAATTTCATTTCTTGCAAAGATTCACGCAATTTCTCCACCACGTCTTTGCGTTGGTGGTAATTGTTCCACAGTTTCGTCGTTATGTAAACATCTTCACGTTTGATGACGCCTTCTTTGATTTTCTCATGGATTGCTTTGGCTACTGCGGCTTCAGTACCGTAAATCCACGCACAATCAAAGTGCCGATAACCGGCGTCGATGGCCAGTTTTACCACTTGGTGGATTTCCGAGGCGTGAACGAGCTTAAAAAACGATGAAAAATTTGGTATTTTTGATCAAAAACTCACCTTGTGGATTCCTAAGCCGATCAAGGGGATCGAATAGCCGTTGTTGAGACTTCGAGACATTTTTTAGCATTTTTTCACGGTCAAGGATGTTTCAAAAATAATCATCTTGTGATAACTTTTATCATTTTTAATCAATTGTGAATTTTGATAAATATTACTTAGTCACGGTGAGGAAAATACAATGAGATCTTATCAGGACAGATTATTATTTAACTTTTAACAACACCTGCATTTGAATTAAAAACTATTAAAAATTTTTTACTTTTTTTTGGAAAACCCGCTATAAAAAAATCGTCTACTTTGATGAATTCCCCGAGAATTTTGTCAAAAGCAAACAGAAAATCACAAAATTAGATCTAGAAGTGCGTTGTTTTCGCTTGTTATTGAATTCGGAATTTTTTGTCAACTCAAGGTAGAAAGTGTTTCACTAAAAAATTCACAAAATTCTGATTAGTAGCAGAAAATTAGGCACTTATTTCGACAAAAAATACAATTTTAAACCATATTTTTTTTAACCCTTTTTTCCATGCTAGACGAGTCGCTAATGTATGTATTTAGCTTCGTCTAATTGCTATAGAAATGCGTAAAACTTTGTATGCAACCATAGTAACAATAAAGGTGTAAAAGTAACAGTTGTCATAGCAACAATAAGAAAATTCAAACCAGTGGCGGGTAAATCTCAAAAATTTATTAAAAATGTGCAATTTCTTATGAATTTTATTATTGAGAAATTTAGAAAATCATGATTACAGTTTTCACAAAATTTTATTAGATTTAGAACGTTTTTCAGCGCAAAAATCACCAAATTTTGGATATCTTGCCAAAACTAAGCATACAATTAGGTCCCTTATTTCAATAGATATATGAAAAAAATACAATTTTAGACCATGTATGTGAATATAGGTACTTTTTTCTAAAAAGCCCCTTTTCCATGCTAGACGAGTCGCTAATGTGTTTAGCTTCGTCTAACTATGCTATAAAAACGTATAAAAGTTTGTATGTAGCTATAGTAATAGTAAAGGTGCAAAAGTAACAGTTGTTATAGCAACAATAAGAAAATTCAAACCAGTGGCGGGTAATCTCAAAAATTTATCAAAAATGTATAAATTTTTCATTGAGAAATTCACAAAATTCTGATTAGTGTTCCAAAACAAAACAGAAAATTGCAATANCAATAACTTTTTTTTTGATTATTTTATTAAATTTTTTTCAGCGTAAAATTCACGAAATTTTGGATATTTTGCCAAAAATAAGCATAAAATGTATTATTTTCCTTCATAGATATGTGAAAAAATACAATTTTAAAGTTTTAAACCATGTATAGAATATATATATTTTTAAAAACCCTTTTTCCATGGTAGACGAGTCACTAATGCGTGTAGCTTCATCTAGTTGCTATAAAATGTGCAGAAGTTTGTATGTAACCATGACAACAGAACTATTTGTCATGGTAACGAAAAATGAAACCAGTGGCGGGTATTATATTTCATTAAAATCTTCTATTTTTATTTAAACAATTTAATTGGTGTTCATTTTCTGAAATAATTGTCGTTTTCTGATGAAGAATTAATTAATTAATTAGTTTAAGTGTGAAAAAGTTTATTTTTTTCAAAAACTATAATATTTGTGTGCAGAAAATTCGCTCAAAAAACACATCCAATGACAAAACCGTGGCGGGTATTTTGGATTTTGAAAAATGCAAAAAATATTTTGGTAAATTAAGACAGAAAATTGCAAAGACGAATTCTGAAATGTGTTATTTTTTCTTATTTGGGTTCATTTAGAAAGTTTTTTTAACGAAAAACTCACAAAATTCGAAAGATTTCGTCAAAAAACTACACAATTTTGTCGACAATGATTTATTTGCTGTGAATTTACAAGTATTTTTTTCTAACAAAGTCAAAAAATTTAAGAAATCTTGTCAAAATAAAGTATAGAAAAAGTTCTCAAATGCGGTATTTTCGTATATTTTTATAAATTTAAAGCATTTTTCACCGAGTTTTTTACCAAAATAAGTCACTAAAGGCCTAAAAAATGTCAAAAAATTCAAATAATTTTGTCAAAAAATTGCACTATTTTGTCGTTTCTGTGAATTTTCACCAACAAAGTCACATAATTTAAAAAATAAGATAGAAAATTGCAAAATTAGATCTTGAAATGCATATTTCTATAATTTTAGAGCATTTTTCACTAAGTTTCAATTTTTTTGTCATAATAAAAATATTTTTTTCTTTTATTAATAATGTAATTTCTCTGGTGCAGAATTCGTTTGAAAAAATAAAACAATGAGATAATTATTTCTTTATTTAAGTGTGAAAAACATGGTTTTTTTTTCAAAAACTGTAATATTTGTGTGCGGAAAACTCGCTCAACGGACACACCCTTTGATTCTTGTTGCACGAATCCAAGTAGGCGACATCACCCTCATCCAATTTAAAATCAAAAATGTTGATATTTTCGACAATTCGTGATTTGGTGACAGATTTCGGGACGACACTAATCCCCAAAGAAACCTAAAAAAACGTTAAATTCCCCCAAAACTGTCAATTTTTTTTTACCAAATAATTCAAGACGATTTGTGCCGGCGTTTTGTTGTATTTCTTGGCCATTTCGACGACTTTCGGATCGAAAATTGTGGGATGTGGGAATCCCGGAGTTCCGGCATATTCGCTACGTCCTAAAGGACAATAACCTGTAATGACAATATCGCGTTGTTTGCAAAATTCGATCAATTTTTTTTGGTTTAAATTCGGATTGACTTCAACTTGGTTAACAACCGGTTTGATTTGACAATTTTTGAGAAGACGATCGATTTGTTCTTCGTTGAAATTCGAAACTCCGATGCTTTTTGTGAGCCCGAGTTGTACACATTTTTCCATTCCTTCCCACGTTTCCAGATAGTCGATGTCGCTGAAAGCGGCTTCGCCTTCGTTTATTGGCCATAAAGACGCACTTTCCTGTTTTAAAAAATAATTAAAACGCGATTTTTACGTAAAAAGAGTGACCTTGAATCCGAAAGGCCAATGCACAAGATACAAATCGATGTAAGCCAGTTTTAAACTGCTCAAAGTTTCCTTACACATTGGAACTACTTTATCTCTCGCATGGAAATTGTTCCACAACTACAAATTGCATTTATTCGATTTTTCACACAAAATTCGATTATTACTTTGCTTGTAATGAATAAATCTTCTCGTTTGACAACACCTTGTTGTATTTTTTCATTAAGTGCAACGCCAACTTCATCCTCATTGCCATAAAACCAAGCACAATCGAAATGACGATAACCGGCATCAATGGCATCCGAAACGGCCCTTTTTACTTCACCTTTTCCCGACTAAAATCGAAGAAAAATTCGAGTTTGGCACAAAATTTATTGAGGTCACCTTGTATGTTCCCAAACCCACGACGGGAATCTCAAGGCCGTTGTTGAGTTTCAACGTTTTACTACTCATTTTTGTGTTTCTTGCACCAAATTAGTTATTACCACATCAGAAATTGTTAAAATTTACCTGGAATCAATTTGACGTTCACCGGAGTTTATCACTTGTCAGTTGTCAAAATCACGTGATCTGTCAAGGACGGTTTTCAAGCCAGTGGCGGGTATTATTTTACAAAATGAGGTTATTTTAACTATTATAAGCATTACGATTTATTTAGTTTTTTTACATATAGGTTAGATATAATATAGTTATACAGGATGTTCCGTCCAAACCCCACATTAAAAGTATTGGGAGTTTGAATAATCATATTTGTTTGAAAATTGGTACATAGTCATAATGCATTAAGTCCTCCTAAATGAAAATATTTTCAAATTTTTGGATCTGCACCTTACACTTTAAGAATCGGTAACTCTGCTATTTTTTTAAATTTTAAATTCGTTTTTTTGGCGTTTGAAAGAGAAAGTTTAGATCTTTCTTCCGGTGTTTTCAAATTTTGAAAAAAAAATTAACAAACCCTAAAATTTTAAGGTTACTCTTATAATATTCAAGTGAAATACCCCAATTTTTATTTTACTAAATAGAAGAGAATTTAATTCTGCATCGATCTGTATTAAAATTCCCTATACCTAAATTTAATAATTTGGTCAAAACACAAATAAGAAAAAAAACATTTTTTTGTTCTTTTCTGTTACTATTTATTTAAATTTGAGAGAAATTTGCCCAAACAACGCAAACAATTTCAAAAGTGAAATGCGTTATTTTTGTTTCTTTTTAAAAATTTAAAGCATTTTTTACATAGAAATTCACAAAATTCGAGAAGTTAACTAAAACAATGCAGAAAATTGCGAAACTAAATTTAGAAATGGGTTTTTTTCTTATTTTTGGAAATCCAAACCGTTTTTTTTTAATTTTATTGAAATTGAAAAATATCGTTAAAAGATCAAAAATTGCAAAATTAGGTGAAACATTTGTTTTTTTTTATTAAGTTTTGGAGTGTTATAAACAATTCCTAGAAAGTTTGTCAAAGCAAAAAAGAAAATTCTAAAAGTATGTCTAAAATAGCTTAATTTTAATTATTTCGACAAATTTTTAGCACTTTTCATCGAAACATTTTTTTTAATTTTTCGTTTATCATTTTTTTTTTCTTTTTCCCTCTATTCTTTTCGCTATTTAAGTAAATTAAAAAAAAATTGCCAAAACAAACTTTGAATGCAACAGAATTAGAAAATATAAAAATTTAAAAGTAAAATTAGGTAAAACCAAAAAATTGGAGGAAAACAAGGAAAAAAATAAGTACTCGTAAATAAACAGAAGTAGAAAGAAACCTAGAAAATAATATAATAAAAACATGCATTTTAAAAAGCTAAACTCTATTAAAAAATTGCAACCATAAAAAAATTTCAGAGTAGGTACAAAAAAAACATTTTTTTGATTTATCGTTAATATAATAAAATTAGGTAAATATTAGAGATATTAAAAAAGAAAGAGAAACTAAAACAATGATCAAAATTGGTAAGAAAAAGAAAAAGAAGAATAAGGCAAAACCAAAAAAAAAAACACATTTAACAAAAAGCATAGATTTTTGTGATGAAAAACCCGAAAAATCATGTTTTTCAAGAAACCTTAATAAAAAAGGGCAATCATTAATTTTCTCAATTAATTAATCTTAATTTAACAAAAAAAGTTAATTTTTGTGACCAAAATCCCAAAAAAAATCAAAGAAAAACCAATTTACAAAAAAAACATTACTCTTAATTATTCTCTTCTCTTAATGTTCAAAAGTCTCAATTGGTTTTCAAAATTTAGCAAAAAAAGTAGATTTTTGTGATCAAAAACTCAAGAAGTCATGTTTCTTGAAAAAAGGACAATTTTTAAAAAAATTTAGGTCTACCTTTTTTCTCTTAATTCAAAAT
>NW_025400985.1:231697-239950 GCF_015345945.1 Tribolium madens
TTAGATAAATATTACAGATATTAAAAAAATAAAGAGAAACTAAAACAATGATCAAAATTGGTAAGAAACTAAAAAATAAATTTTGAATAAACAAACAAAATCAAGAAAATTTATTTTCTATGCACAAATGAAGTAAAAAGTAAATGGGGGAAGATTAATAAATAAATTTTGGATAGTAAAAAATTGATTAAAGTAAAAAAAATAAAGAAACTATGTGAGAACGGGTGTGGCTAGTAATAAATTTTCTGTAGTCTCAACAAAAAGTCCATAACTTGAAAATTATTAAATTTCGGTTTAGGGAATGTTAATAGAGATCAATGCACAATTAAATTTTCTTCTATTTTTTCAATTGAAGTGTTTGAATTATTACAAATTTTTGGATATGTTTTTTTTTTCAAAATTTGAAAACACCAGGAAAAGGATCTAAGCTTTTTCTTTGAAACGCCAAAAAAAAAACAAATTCAAAATCTTAAAAAATGGCAGAGTTACCGATTTTTAAAATGGAAGGTGCAGATCCAAAATTTTTTGAAAAACTTCAAATATTTCAAAAACGGCTGAATTTAGGTATAGGGAAAGCTGATGAAAACTCCCTTAAAATAACTCGATTAATCCAGAAACGCAGTAAAAAATATACCTTTCCATTTAAAATAAGAAAGTTGAGACCGACTTCCGGTATAAGCGGAAGTGCCGCCATCTTGAAAATATTTTCATTTAGGAGGACTTAATGGTTTATGGCTATGTACCAATTTTCAAATAAATACGATCATTCAATAATCCAATACTTCTAATGTGGATTTAGACGTAACACCCTGTAGATAAAACTATGTTTGTATGGGCCACAATAAATTATGTTACATTTCTTAAGTACTAGTGACTAGATTTTCGACTCTTTGACGTAGAGATTTTTCTCTCTCAGTCAATTGAAAACGTTGAAAAATGAGCAAAAAACATTTAAAAAAGAAAACTTAAAACTAGTCAACACTACGTGTTTCATAAATAATTTAACAATAACAAGTTTTAACACAATTTCTAATTACACACGCAACTTACACTTAATTTTTTTATGTACTTGTCTTTGGTGGGATCTAGCTGTATGTGCTTGTATAAACACATGTAAAAATTTCGTAAATCATGACACTAATGATATGTTACAACTGAAATCACAAAACATGACATTTAAGTACATTTACACGTTTATTTAACCATAAATTAAAGTTAACGAATACCGAAAATTTACAATAATTCTAGCCTAATTTTTTAATATTGTCCCTCAAAGTGAATAAATACGGCAATAAATATTTTTTTCTATTCATCGGTTTAAAATATAATAACAGTTGAAGCTCTTGTTTTGTTTGTACCTAGCTAAATAGACTCGAACGCTAACACATACGTTGGAAATAACTATAACAAGTGTTGTCATAGCAACAATGAAAAATAATTGTCTGTCATTGGTTTTTAATGATGTGTTGTCATAGCAACAAGACGACTTATAGTCATTCTCAACGTATAATTCCTAATTTAGGCACAAACAATTAATGCAGACTTGGAAGAAAAAATTAATCACTGTCCGAGCTTGATTCTTCTTCTGGAACAGTTGCCGGTTTTTCTTCTTCTTTCGGTGCAGTTTTGACAAATGTTGCAGCGGCGTACGGATTGGGGGATTCACCCTCAGTGTGTTCAATGCCAACTCTAAAATTCGATTAGATTTTATGATTATGAAAAATTTAAAAAATCTTGTCACCTGTATTCGTGTCTGGCGAGATAACGAACGTATTTTTCAGGCGGTTCATCACTGTCTGAATTTTGTAAACTGACACTTCGACATGTCGTATGACTGACTTGTGTGGCGGGCATTGTGAATTCGACGTAACAAAATTCGGCTAGTTTGTCGGGCATTTGGTCGTAGCTGGTCAAGGCGAGCTTACAAACCATGTTATGGGTGGTGTAAGCTCCTGAAAAATTTTTGGTTAATATATAGGGTGTTTTTTTAATATTGCTAAAAATGGCAACCATGTATTCTACATCCAAAAATAAGACTAATTTGTCAAATAAACCATAGTCGTATAAAGCTTCCTTACGGAGATACAGAGTGTTTCATGATTAAAATTAAATTCTATTTTTTATTAGTTACGGTATGTAAGTTGCAATTTTTTTGCAATATTTTTTATTCGTTCTTGAGAAAAAAATCATTTAATTGTCAAATTGTCATTCTGTCAAAGATGTCTAAAATCTGTTGTTTGACATGATTTGGACATCCTTGTCCAAAAATTAATTTTTAAATAAACTGAATTGACATTCTTGAAAAAAAAACTTCATTTAATTGTCAAATTGCCATTCTGTCAGGGATGTCCAAAATAGTTTTTTTAATAAATTGAAAATAATTGAAATTTTTGACATGATTGGATCGTTGGACAAAAGTCATTTAATTGTCAAATTGTCATTCTGTCAAAGATGTCCCAAATCTGATTTTTAAATAAATCAAAAATAATTGAACTTTTTAACATGATTTGGCCATCCTTGGAAAAATCTTTATTTAATTGTCAAATTGTCATTCTGGATGTCCAAAATGTGTTTTTTTAAATAAATTGAAAATAGTCAATTGAAATTTTTGATATCTTTGGAGAAAAATCTGTTTGTTGCCATTTTAGAAAAACCAAAATTTAGTTTTTAAAATAAACTGAAAACAATGACATTTTTGATATATTTTTGGACGTTCTTGAAAAAAAACTTTATTTGTCAAATTGCTATTCTGTCAAGGATGTCCAAAATAGTGTTTTTAATAAATTGAAAATAATTGAAATTTTTGACATGATTGCGGATTTTTGTAAAAAAGTCATTTAATTGTCAAATTGTCATTCTGGATGTCCAAAATTTGTTTTCTTAAATAAATTGAAAATATGTGCTTTATTGAAATTTTTGACATCTTTGGAAAAATGTCATTCTATCAACGATGTCCAAAATCTGAAAAAACTTTATTTAATTGTCAAATGGTCATTCTGGATGTCCAAAATCTGTTTTTTTTTTAATAAATTGAAAATAGTCAATTGAATTTTTCATTTATTTTCAACATCTTTGGAAAAAATGTCATTCTGTCAAGGATGTCCAAAATCTGTCTTTTAAATGAATTGAATATAATTAAAACATTATATGTTTTGAATATCTTTAGAAAAAACGTGATGTAATTGTCATTGCCATTCTGTCAAGGATGTCCAAAACCTGGTTTTTAAATAAATTGAAAATAATCGATATTTTTGACATAATTTGGCTATTTTTGAAAAACACTTTATTTAATTGTTAAATTGTCATTCTGTCAAGGATATCCAAAATCTAATTTATAAAGAAACTGAAAAAATAAATTGTTGCTGTTTGTGGCCATTTTTTTTTAAATCTTTATTTAATTGACAAATTATTATTCTGTCAAGAATGTCCAAAATCAAGGTTTTTTTTAATAAATTGAAAATATATGAAATTTTTAACATGATTTTTGAACATCCATGGAAAAAACGTCATTTAATCGTCATATTGTCAAGGATGTCCAAAATGTGTTGTTTTTTTTAAATAAGTAAAACGTGATATGTTTTGAATATCTTTGGAAAAAACGTGATGTAATTCTCAAATTGTCAATTCTGTCAAGGATGTCCAAAACCTGGTTTTTGAAAAAATTTGAATAAATAATTGAAATTTTTGACATGATTGGGTCCTTGGAAAAAAGTCATTTAATTGTTAAATTGTGGTTCTGTCAAGGATTTCCAAAATTTGTTTTTTAAATAAATTGAAAATAATTAAAATTTTAGACATGATTTGGCCATCCTTGAGAAAAACATTTAATTGCTATTAAATAAGGTTTAAGGGACCCCTTTTTCCCATCCCAATGAGTCGCACATGTGTCAGCTTGTTCGGTTGCTATAGAACTTTTGATGTAACTATGGTAATAAAAGGAAATTTGTCACGGCAACAATGAGAGGATTCAAGCCAGTGGCGGGTATTTTTATAAAAATTCAATTAAATTTTTTATTTTTTCACCTTGGCCCTCTTTTGGCAATCTCGGACACCGCCAAACTATAGCTCTGTGTTGGTGCTCATATTTCGCCTGTCCTGACGTCACTTCAATCAAACTTTCCTGTAAAGTATCAACAGTTCCTAAAATCCGTTCAATTCCTTTAATTTTTCCAGTTCTAGAAACTCAAATTTCAATAAAAAATGACACAATTGTACAAATAAATAATGAACCTTCTATGTGCCGATTTGACAGATCCGTATCTGAAATGTTTCTCAACTCTGAATAAATAAATCCAACATTCGGGAATAGGAAATCGAATCATGACATCTTCACAAGGGATTTGACCCAATTTTCGTGAAGCGAATCCAGGTACTAGAACATCAGCCCTTAATTCAACCCTGTTTCCGGTTATACAAATTGTTGCTTTGAGTTGTAAAGGCAATTCGCGATTTTTGGGGGGGCGTACACGAAATCGCATCAATTCGATATAGCAAGCGTCGGGCGGTTTAAATCTAAAACAAAATTAATTAACCCAAACGAGTCGCACATGTGTGTTGTTTTGTCATGTTGCTATGGAAATCTACAATGTAACTATAGCAACAAGATGATTTGTCATGGTGATACCAGTGGCGGGTGTTATTTTTCTTACTTGATAATATGGGTTTTTTGGTACTCGTCCTGTTGTACGCATGAATGAAACTCGACTTCTTCTAATCGAATCCATTCTTCTGTTACTACAGGAATAATGTCATGTCGTCCAACAACTTCTTTTCCTTGTCGTCTCATATCATTGACACCTAATTCAATATCGGGCATTCCTGTCAAAAAACCAAGAAAGAATAACCGAACTCTTGCTATTTGTTTTTCAACATGACCTGAAAAAAAAATGTTTTTTGTGTGACTATACAGGATGTTCTGTCTAAACCCCACATTAGAAGTATTGGGAGTTGGAATAATCATATTTATTTGAAAATTGGTACATAGCTATAAAACATTAAGTCCACCTAAATGAAAATATTTTGAAGATGGCGACACTTCCGGTTATACCGGAAGTCGCTCTCAACTTTCTTATTTTAAATGGAAAGGTATATTTTTTATTGCGTTTTTGGGTTAATCAAGTTATTTTAAGGGAGTTTTCATCAGCTTTCCCTATACCTAAATTTAGCCGTTTTTGAAATATTTGAAGTTTTTCAAAAAATTTTGGATCTGCACCTTCCATTTTAAAAATCGGTAACTCTGCCATTTTTTAAGATTTTGAATTCGTTTTTTTGGCGTTTGAAAGAAAAAGCTTAGATCCTTTTTCTGGTGTTTTCAAATTTTGAAAAAAAAAATTTTTGTTTAATGAAGGACATAATTTTGTTACACTCTCCATAAATACAAAATAAATTACAAAATAAATTAATTAAATCAAAGTTTGAGTAGCTTTGACTCTTCATATTTTGGCACTATTTGTCAAATAATAAGTCACTGTCGACGTTTCTTGAGAAACAATTTTGACATTTTTGATTACCATAGCAAACTATACGAAAACGTAATAGATTTTCGACAGTCTTAATAAAAAGTCACCATAACTTTATTTTTTTAAATGTTATTAGCTCTGAGTTAATTTAGACTTGATTTTCTTTATTTTTTTTACTTTAATCAATTTTTTACTATCCAAAATTTATTTATTAATCTTCCCCCATTTACTTTTTACTTCATTTGTGAATAGAAAATAAATTTTGTTGATTTTATTTGTTTATTCAAAATTTATTTTTTAGTTTCTTACCAATTTTGATCATTGTTTTAGTTTCTCTTTATTTTTTTAATATCTGTAATATTTATCTAATTTTATTATATCAACGATAAATAAAAAAAAATGTTTTTTTTGTACCTACTCTGATTTTTTTTTTATGGTTGCAATTTTTTAATAGAGTTTAGCTTTTTAAAATGCATGTTTTTATTATATTATTTTCTAGGTTTCTTTCTACATTTGTTTATTTACGATTTTTACGATTGTTTATTTCCTCCAATTTTTTGGTTTTACCTAATTTTATTTTTTAATTTTTGTTTTCTAATTCTGTTGCATTCAAAGTTTGTTTTGGCATTTTTTTTAATTTACTTAAATAGCGAAAAGAATGGAGGGAAAAAGAAAAAAAAATGATAAACGAAAAAATAAAAAAAATGTTTCAATGAAAAGTGCTAAAAATTTGTCGAAATAATTAAAATTAAGCTATTTTAGACATACTTTTAGAATTTTCTTTTTTGCTTTGACAAACTTTCTAGGAATTGTTTATAACACTCCAAAACTTAATAAAAAAAAACAAATGTTTCACCTAATTTTGCAATTTTTGATCTTTTAACGATATTTTTCAATTTCAATAAAATTAAAAAAAAACGGTTTGGATTTCCAAAAATAAGAAAAAAACCCATTTCTAAATTTAGTTTCGCAATTTTCTGCATTGTTTTAGTTAACTTCTCGAATTTTGTGAATTTCTATGTAAAAAATGCTTTGAATTTTTAAAAAGAAACAAAAATAACGCATTTCACTTTTGAAATTGTTTGCGTTGTTTGGGCAAATTTCTCTCAAATTTAAATAAATAGTAACAGAAAAGAACAAAAAATGCTTTTTTCTTATTTGTTTTTTGTCCAAATTATTAAATTTAGGTGTAGGGAATGTTAATACAGATCGATGCAGAATTAAATTCTCTTCCATTTTGTAAAATAAAAATTGGGGTATTTCATTTGGAAAAATTGAGTTATGAGTATTTGAATTATTACAAAAGTAACCTTCAAATTTTAGGGTTTGTTTTTTTTTTTTCAAAATTTGAAAACACCGTAAGAAAGATCTAAACTTTCTCTTTCAAACGCCAAAAAAACGAGTTCAAAATTGTAAAAAATAGCAGAGTTACCGATTTTTAAATTGGAAGGTGTAGATCCAAAATTTTTTGAAAAACTATATATTTCAAAAACGGCTAAAAAAGCTGATGAAAACTCCCTTGAAACAAGAAAGTTGAGACCGACTTCCGGTATAAGCGGAAGTGCCGCCATCTTGAAAATATTTTCATTTAGGAGGACTTCTATGTACCAATTTTCAAACAAATAAGATTATTCAAACTCCCAATACTTTAATCTGGGGTTTAGACAGAAACTGTAGAAAAAATTCAGTACTTACCTTCAGAATCTTGCTCGACGTATAACTCATCAACTAGAGTAATTTGCACCTCTTCCATTTTATAATGCAATGCTCTATCTCTATGTGCTTGCAATTTAAAGAGTGCTTCTTCAATACTACTCGAAAACTGTTTCAAATCTTCATAGTTTAAAGATCCCAATTTCATCAATTGTGACACTTGTGGTGCGTGTTCCACCGGAAGTCCCAACTTTTTCAAATCACTTCCAAACTCTTTCACCCCTTGGTAATCCCCCTGAATGGCATAGGCCGCAAATTGGCTCAATTTATTCGTGATTCTTTCAGCTTTCTTCACTTGACCTGGCCTAACTCCTGGTCTTTCTTTGTAAAAAATATACTGCAATTTAACAGTGAAAATTTTCCCGAATTGGTCGTATTGTTGGGCCCCGATTTCCGACACGGAGTAGCACGGCTGAAGGGGCAACTCCTGAAAAGGGTCTTTATCCGATTGCTGGTTGTAAAGTTGCAACAAAACACAATCGGCTTGATGGACAATCTTCACGAAGATTTTCTTCCAGAATCTTTGACCGGTGATTTTTTTCTTGTTTGGTTGGCGCAATTGCATTTCCCAACCGGCGTCGGTGTAGATAGTCCTGGGGAACGGCTCCAACGGTTGCGAAACGTCTTCGTCGAAGAGGGGAGTGGGAAGGGTTTCTTGCGAATCAGTACGTTTGATTTCGAATGGTACCGCTGGTTCTTCTTCTTGGGTTAGGGTGGTGATTTGATTGGGTTCGGTTTGCTGGTCGAAGGGGTTGAAACGTGGGGATGTGTCGTTGAAGGCGGCTTGGGTTGGTACCGGAGGCGGGGCGATGGTTGGTAACGCCCCTCCGCTGTACTCCTCGTTCGATTTTGGCCTATGAGCAAAAATTTCAATTTATTTCAAATTTTGGACATCCTTGACATTTTGACAATTTGATAATTCAATGATGACGGTTTTTCAAGAATGTCCTAGACATGTCAAAAAGTTAATTTTTTCTAATTTATTAAAAAAAACAAATTTTGGACATCCTTGACATAATGACAATTTGATAATTCAATGATGACGATTTTTCAAGAATGTCCTAGACATATCAAAAATTTA